>NC_090258.1:23463808-23534779 GCF_037325665.1 Littorina saxatilis
AACATTTAAAGCCTAAAGAGCGTCCAACAATAACATGTCACTCTCACAAGATCTTGCTACAGTTATCTGGGGAAAATAGCACAGGCATGACTGGTCTGCTTCAACAATAGCATTCAAAGCCACCTACCAGTGATCACTCCTTCGACAGATCCATCATGTGCCTTCAACATCTTCCACACTCAACAGTAAAAAGATGACTCCATCGAACAGTAGCACAGGCTCTGGCTCCACCATGATTCTTTGGCGACCAATTACTAAATTAGTCGCATCAGGTCCATCTGCTCCTGTAGAACCTTCTCCAGCAGCAAGAACTGATGTTTATCTTGCCGCTCTGCTCTGCTCGTAGTCTTGTGTCCGCTGAATGGAAGAAAAGAAGAACAAAAAGTCATTTACATGAAGCAATACATATTTTAGACAATCTGTCGGCCTGAAAAGAAACCATCAGCACTAAAAAACAATCTGAGCAAATGTTCAAAGTAAACGTGACATCTCTATATTTTTGAATTCAGGAGAAGATGAGGAATATATACATTGCAATCAATTTTTAAAGGGGCATACAGAGTGGCATTTGATGGGGTAAAAAGATGTAGGGACTCAGCAGTTGGAGATGAAAATTTTTGTGTGTATTTACTTCAAGCAGATTTTATTATTTTTTTTTTAGACAGAAGAACAAACACACACTAAAAATCCTTGTTTAAAGTTGAACTGACCTTAACTTTTCCTCCAAACACTAGAACTTTTTGTATTCATTCAAAAATATTCATCAAAAAGGTTAAATTTTAAATTCAATTTTGCAGACTTTGGATGAAAAGTTACTCTTCTCTGGCATCCCGCGGACACAGTTCACACTTTCTCATCAATGAGATGCCTGTGTTAATTAAAAACAAACATCAATAAAACTATTAAAATAAAATAAAAATTTAAATATAAAAATAAAATCGACCAACCGCCCCCACCCGATTTTTTTTCCCTTTGCTGGAAACAATACATTTGTTTCACTAAAACAGTAAAAGAGATCAGCTGAATTTGTTTGACACATCTGGTTATAACTAAAAGAATAAAACACAAAATAAGCCAAAGTCACAGAACAAAAAGACGCTGTCAGTGTCACTATCAATGACTCTGAATGAGACACTCATTGCTATCGAGCCATACCTGTTCATCTTCACCTTGCCGGGACGGAACGACAGTCTGCGTTACTGGCATCGGTGGCGGTGTTAAGGTCACTGTCCATCTCAGCTTTCTTCACCTTCAGTTCAAACAAGCAGTGAGCACCGTCATACTCAAGTCAAAGCTTTCTGAAAAAATAAATACTTGGAAGTTAAATAGGATCACATTGATTCCCAAACCTAACAGTAACAGTAACACGCAAACATCAAAACTGGAATATTAATTATTAAATATAAGCATCTCAAGAAGAGTGAAAATACCATCCGAATCCCGATTCGCGGGTCGCTCACGGCACCATAAAAACTGAATTTTCGTTTATCATTTTATGTCTCATTGTCTGTTTCTTGGTGAACTTTGGTTGGTTCCTAATCTGGTCGAGTCATTGCGGCAGCAGTTGTCAGGAGCTTTAGTAGTAATACTAATAGGCTCTTCATATATCTGGGTTTTTTTTATTTGTATCTTTTTATTTTTCCACAGATGTTCAACTTTCAGTTCCGCATACTGACATAGACTCATAGTCATAGTGGAATATTCTGTGTCTGAGTCTCGGAAAAGAGAAAAATTACCCTTGTTCCCGAGGCATGCATAGACTAGAGAGGCAGGCAGAGGCTGTGTCAGCGTGTGCAGTGATAAAGTTGAAAAACAGATTTTTTTGAAATAAAAATAAAAAATACATCACAGAGAAAATAAATATATACTAACTCCTTAAAAACAAACCACTGCATCAATCAACTTTATGTTTTTGGAAAAGTTAGTTCATTCATCCATCTTTCAGACAAAACAAACATGAATGAATAGAACAGTGTTCTTCTTGGCGAAAAAAAAATCGAAAGTGTGAGAAATTCTCTCTGCCATCAAACTCGGAAGCCGAAGCCGCGAGCTATCAAAAATTCAAATTCCCAAATCTTTCCTTCAGTTGATCAACTTACCTATTCTTGAAAGAAGTCAATCTTCATTTCAGAGAGAAGGATAAGATTACCTTGCATCCAATAAGCAAGTCAAAAATACAAGTCAATATGAAGAAAAAGCAAAAAAACGCCGATACAATGTGGATTTGACAGACTTCTTGCCAACAGGAAGTTGGAGATTGTTCATACAAGGGAAATAACTTCAATAAATTGCTCTTTTCAGTCAAGGTAACTGTCTCCCCTGAAATTGAACTTTCATAGAGATTTTCTTCCAAAGCAAAATAAAATAAAATGAAAATATGCTGAGAACAAATTTTATGTAACCATTAACATCAGCCTTTATTTTGAGTAGATAATTAGTTTCAAAGTTACTTTAGTTTACATTTTTTTGTTTAATCTGAATTTTTTAAATGTTTTTATCATTTTGTTATGGGTGTTCATATAGATTTCAGTTATCTTTTCTGTTCATATAATATTTTTATTATGCTTTGCCTAGATTTTTCCACGACATTATTTTGTGGAAAGCTGATTCCTACAACAATACCAAATCCCCATTACAATAATTATATTACATGCTAAAACAATTATAATGATAATACAAATTAAAATAATCATATTTATTTTAAGATAAAAATAATCAGGATAACAATTAAGCAAATAAATGTTAGTAATAACAAAATGATTAAATAAAAATTAAATAGGAAAACCATTACATAAAATAAAAATATTTTTATTAAACTTTTAAATGCATTTTTTTTAACCAAAACTGTCTTAAGATAAACTGAAAAATAACGGATTGAAAGTTTTTATGCAATTTTTTTTCTAAAAAAAAAAAAAAAGAAGTTTTTGAAGAATAACTATTCATAACCAAAATTTAAAAGTAAATATTTTTTAATAACATAAAATATAATAAATTATTTCATGAAGTAAATGCATAAACCCACGGTATAAAATTAGGAAAAACAAAAATTGCAATCACCTTTTCATTGAATCCATGCGTGCTAAACACTGCGTGGTGAAGTCGTTTCGAATGCGACAATCTGCGTAAAAGTTGGCGAACAGTAACGCGCGCGAAGCGAAGGTGTCACGAGGCCGTACGCATCCCCGCATGAAAAACGCAGAAATAACGCATGCGTCACGCAGAATCATGCTGGCTGGGATACAATGAGCAAAACTTGTTGCTCATTGTATACAATGCGCAAGATATGCTGCTCATTGTACATAATGCGCAAATTGTACAGAATGGATACGACAAAATAACACAAAATCAAGGAAATGAAAAGCCAAACAAAGAATTTCAAGTGACAGCCCAAATTTTCGACCTGTTGTCAGGCCTTCTTCAGGGGCGTGTAATTCTGCGATACGCCAATTCATGCATCAGTTGCTAAGCAACACAATACCATGGTTATTTCAGTTATGAATCACAAAGCAAATATTTTAAAGATGAAATTTACATTCAAGCTAAGATCTACTTTCGTTTTGATTGTAATCAAAACACATGTACACGTGCGAATTCCAAAGTTATTACGTCAAATATATACCTATCTTGTAGTGACGTAATTCTCGCTGGTGACGTAATTTCAAAGTTCGAACAAAATGGATACTTTTTCGCGCTGTGAACAGGCAAAATTATCCTTCCAATGTCTCTTCACTTGCGTAAGTACTTCAACGCATTTTTTGTATGCCAAAGGTTAGTATAAAGATACAACACGTAACCCTTAGGACACAATACATAAACAATATGTATCGCAACTATATATATATCTATATATATATATACGACTTGTGTGTGTGTGTGTGTGTATTCGCCATGTACGGCCAAAGTTCTCGATGGATCTGCTTCAAATTTGGTGTCAATATTCAGATACACCCCGGACAAAATCGGGTCGATGAGATATTTCAATACGTGCTCTCAGCGCGCAGCGCAAACCGATTTTGGTGTTTTTTGGGGGATCAACTTCCATAACTCTTCCTTATCTTCTCCATGTTTTCAGCGTTTACCTCCCTTCTTTCGCTACGTTACGCAGTGTCCAGAACGCTTTCCTTGGTACCCGTAATTGTCCTCACTGTAAAAGTGCAAAGGTCGAATCAATTTTTAGCCACGCAAAAAATACACTCTCATCTATCTCTATAGATTTATACATATAGATATAGATATATATATACGGCTTCTCTGTGTGTGTGTGTGTTTGAGTGTGTCTGTAGAAAACACCTGTGTATTGCACAGTTCTGTTTGTGATCTGGTACCTAGGGCGTCGTCGACAAGTATGAAGTTTTTGATGAATTGGTACATGTGGCCAGAGACACCGATTCTGCCGAGTTTTAGGAGTAGACGAGCATGCCAGACGCTGTCGTACGCAGATTTAATATCAAAGAAGGTTCCAAGAAGAGAATTATTACTATGTGCCAAGGTCTTTTTGATTTTTTCAGTGACGTGCACAATGTGGTCCGCACACGAACGACCTTGCCTAAAACCTGCCTGGCATGTAGGAATGATATTGTGTTTATTGAGGTGGAACTCCAGCCTCTGGTTCACCACACGCTCAAAGATCTTGCTGAGGTGGGGGGTTAGTGATATGGGGCGGTAACTGCCAGGTAGATTGCCCGGTTTTCCGCTCTTCAATACTGCTACTACTTGTGAGTCTGACCACGCTGCGGGGATAGTATCCTTTAACCAGCATAGGTTGAAAAACTGAGTGAGCAACTTAACAAAGTTAGGTGGTAGATGTTTTATCATGTGATATGATATTGGGTCTAAACCTGTGGATTTTTTTGGGTCTTTCACAGAAGAGATGGCGTTTTGGACTTCTTTTGCCTTAAACATGCAGTTTATAGGCAACTGGTTGTCATCTGGGGGGTATGTGAAACCCTTCTCCTGATCTAACCTATAATTGAGTCGTTCAGTATCTAGGGATTTTGATTGACTATTTTTGGCAAAGGTATCTGCTAATAGGTTTGCCTTTTCAGAGTCAGTTGTGGTCATTTTATCACCCGATAGTAGTGGCTTTTCTTTAGTTCTGTATCTACATTTAAATCTGCGGATTTTCTTCCAGATTTTGCCACAGTCTTTGTAATCTTTAGTTTCTTTGTGGACAAAGTTTTCCCAGTTTTGAAGTTTAGCCTCAGCGGTGATCTGGTTAAATTGTATTTCAGCTGACTTCATATTCGTGAAGTTAGCGTCTGAGCAGTGCCTGAGATATGTCCTAATGTGATATCGCTTGTTTGCCAAGGCTTCATCACAGTCTGCATTCCACCACTCATTCCTTTTGGCCTTACAGTTAGGATTTACTGATTTAAGCGGAATGTGATTATTGGCAGCAGTGAGTATACATTGACGTATGTTATTGTAAGAGGCTTCGATGTCATCCGTAAGGAGAGTTTCCTCCCTGACACCCTCGAGCTCCGCACGGAAGCTGTCCCAATTTGCCTGTTTGTAATTGTACTTTTTTCTGACCTCCGAGTTATTGCGATTAGGGGCGAAGTGGCGGAAGGTAAGAACAATGGGTAAGTGATCGGAGCCGAGGGCGTCCGGGAAAACGTTCCAGTCGATGTCAGTGACTATGGCATTTGAGCAAAGGGAGAGATCGATTGCTGACGGGGAATGGTCAGCTCTGTCTGGAAGTCTGGTTGCCGAGCCATCGTTTAGTATACAAAAGTCAGTTTCCAAAATGACGTCAGCAAGGTTGCTATTGGCATGTTTGTATCTAGGGTTAGCAGAGTCCCACAGAGGGTGGTGATTATTAAAATCACCCATCACGCACCAGTGTGCCCTGCCATGATCCAGGGATTTTAGCCAGTCGGTAGTTCCTTTTTTATTACACCCGTGGGGGTAATATATGTTAACTATGTTGAGGTTTTTGGATCCTTTTATTTCGATTTCAACAGCACATGTACTGAGATTTTCTGAACTAGGGATGAGAGGTGCAAAGGGTTTGTAATTTAAGGAAGACTTTAGATAAATAGCTGTTTGAATGAGTTGCCCTGAGCCCTTTTGCTCTACTATGGGAGGGAAGTCAAAACCATCTATAGAAGGCAGTAGGGAGCGTTTTCTCTTGACTGACTGGATAACTAAGATGTCAGCAGAGTGATTTGATATATAATTATATAGCTGAGAGAAGTTAGAGTTGATAGAGCGACAGTTCCACTGTAATATGATAAATCCGTGACCGCTTTCACTTTGTTCAGCCATTTTAACACGCACAAAGAAGGTAAGTTAAAGGGCAGATTTAAAATAGGTTAAAAAGTGGTTTTGACAGCTTTCATATCCGTCACGGACAACTGCTTGGCACCAGCAAGGGCGCCCAGCGCCAGAGTGGCGCCGCCCGGAATGAAGCGTTCAACCTTGGTGTTGGAGAGTTGTGTGTATGTAGCTGAGAGGGAGTCGATCAGGTCGAGAGGACTCTGCATCTGTCTGGCCTTAACCATGAAGCCGAGGCACTGCTCGATGAAACCTTGAAGGCCTCTTTGTTGTTCATTTAAATTTGCATATTGCTCTCCTGTTTTTAGCTTATCTAGTGCAGCGTCGGCTAGCTCAAGCTCTGCCTTCTCCTGCTCCTCCCTCATCTGCTGCTTTATTTCCTGTTCAGTTTTAAGTTTGTATTCTCTGAATCTCTGGGCCAATCCCTCCTCCATTCTCCCCATCAACCTCTCGAAGAGCTGCTCTTCTTTCGAGTCCTCCTTCCTGTTCTGGGCTTTGCGTAGGAGGGAGGCCTTTAACCCGGGGGTCCCATGAAGCGGCGCCTCTGCCCGAGCCGTCTGAGACTTACAGGGCGCCTGGGGGCCAGGATTTGGATTTTGCGAAGTTGTTTGGTGCTTCGCGGTTGCAGCAGAACTGTCCGCATGAACTGGAAGGAGTGTATTGTCATGTTCGGTCATTTTGTTTTTGATTTCTTGTATTTTATTTACTTGCCCACCCAGGGGGGGTCTCTGGACAGCCAAAGAGTACCCGGACCGGGGGGTTGAGGTCCGCCGGATCGGTTGCGGAGGGGGACGCCAGAAGGAGTCCCTCATTTCCGCTGGGGCAGTCGCTGTTTTATTTTGTTGTTTGGCGAGCTCGCGCCGCGCCCGATCCAGGGCCTCAGAATATGGTATGTATGCTGCCGACCTGATCTTATTGGCCTGCAACCTCAGTCTCATTTCCGGGCATCCAAGATAAGCGGCGGAATGCTCGCCCTTGCAGTTTACGCAATGTTTGGCCTTGGTGCACGTCGCTCCGTCGTGGCCCTTGGAGCCACATCGGGGGCAGATCTGCACTTTTGATTTGCATTGTTGTTTTAGGTGCGATAGTCTCTGGCACTTCGTACAGCGCCGCACTGGAGGAGTGTAGGGTTCGACGCCGTACACCTCACTCTCCAGAACGACGCTGTCTGGAAGAATTGCCGTTGTAAACGTGACACGGACCGCCTGAGACGGTTTCCCATCCCTAAGGAGAAGACGGCGAAAAGATCGAACCGAGGAGGGGCCCTTTTCTACAAGACTCCCATCCTCCATCCGGACGCGCACGCCCACTGCCATCTCAGACAGGTCTGTTCCTGAATGTATTGTGGGTATGCGTTTAATGACACCTTCGGTTGTTACCTCCGGACGGTGGCATTTCACTTTGATGCCGCCGATCGAGTCCAGCCTCAATAGCTTGTTTTGTTGTGATGCTGAGGAGCACCCTACCAGGACGCTCCCAGCTGCCAGCATGCGTATTTCTTTGACCTCGCCGATGGCAAGGTCAAAAGTTTTTTTCCTCCTGAGGCCGAGTCCCTGCAATGTTGCAGGGCCCTCCTTCAGGTCCTGCACCACCACGGGGAACTCTAAGAAGGAGGGAGGAGGTTGCTTGGGTTGGTAAAGAAGTTTTCTTCGGGGTCTTTGTTTTGTGTGTGTGTGTGTATTGGCGGGTGGTAGTGGCTGTTGAGTTGTCTGGTTTTCTTGTGATTCAGTTAGGGGTTGGGAGGTGTCGACCCCCCGGGCAGATGTTGCATGGGAAATACCTGTGTTTCCCTGAAGAGGGGGACCCTCGCAGAGGACCTTTTGCTTCTTTTTCTTTTTGGGCTTCTTACGATTGACTTCGGTGAAGTCTTCCTCAAAATGATCAGTAATCTGAGAGCGTGGGGGGCTATCCCGGAAGAGAAGAGATTCCGGAGAGCTCTGCCCCCCCTCAGGGTCGTCCTCCCGCAATCTCTTTCTCTTGAAAGGAGAAGATATGCTGGTTTTCTCATTGGTGATTGCTTTATTAAGCTGTTTGGATTTTGGGGACTGACCAGTCCGGCTGGCCCGGTCAGTCTCATTCAGTGATTCCATGGGAATATCTGGGGCGCGGTCAGAACCGCTTGCTGTTTGGTCCATATTAAGGGACCAATCTTGCTCCCTCAGAGCAGTGGTGTCCGTTGGAAGGTAGTTATCTACCCAGATGAACGTTTCCAGCCTATCAGCAAAGGTGGTGTTTGGCAGTTTGTGTTTAGCAAGATGTCTGTCCGAGTGGGCTCTTCGGTGTCCGAAACCCATGCGCTGGACATGGGGGTTCCCCAGGGCAGTATCATCGCGCCAAACTTATTCAGCATCATGCTCTATGACATTACTTCTGTTAAGGTTGACGGTGCCAGTGTACTTCTGTATGCGGACGACCTCGCCTTAATAGACACTAATAGACCACGCCATAACAGAGTTACCAACACTGTTGACTTATCTTCTTACCAAACTAAAATCGACAACCTCTGTCAATATATGTACACCAACGGCTTCCAACTAGCCTCAAATAAAACAGTCTTTCTTGTTGTCTCCCGTAGACAACTGTACAGGAACTGCAGTATAAAGATAGGTTGTGATATTATCAAACCGAGCTCAGAAGTTAAGTTCCTCGGCGTTATCATCGATACCCGACTTAACTGGACCAGTCATATCGAACATCTGATCAATAAGGCCAACAAGGATCTTTATATCATACGCTACCTGGCGTCCCAATCCTGGGCCAGAGGACGTAAGTGTGTCACAGAGGTAGTGCGGGCATTAATTCGCTCCCGCCTCCTTTACGGGTGCGAAGCTTATTTCGCGACGCGCCCGGCGCTCATGAAAAAAACTGGCTATTATAGAGTGCAGGGCGCTCAAAATAGCTCTGGGACTCTCCCAACAAGCGAGTAAGAGTCGAGTCTACAGCGAGTGTGGGTGGCTGCCCCTTGTGGATGAGATAAAACTCCGTTCAGCTCAGTATGCTGTCAGAGCCCACGCGGTAGAGAACTCTGCCTGCGAGGTCCTGACTGACTTTTTTCCTCAGCACCAAAATTATGAGGCCAACACCAAACATAGCACTCAACTCTTGGCCAAAACGCTACCCTTATCCGACACAGTAAACCGCATTCTAGCCGATAGCGGGGTGAAGGTCAGTGAGCTGGCCAGGGTCCCCCCGCCCTCCTACCCGCCTTGGCTTGAGGAAACCCCTACTATCATAATTATACGACAGTGAAGATAATACTACCAAAAAAGATAACCCCGTCTACCTAGCTACTGTTACAAAAGAAACCCTAAACTACAAATTCTCGGAGCATTTAAAAGTCTTTACTGACGGATCCAAATTTGCAGACGGCAGCGTTGGCTGCGCCTTTGTGATCCCAGATCTCAAAATCTCAAGGAAATATACTCTTAATAAAGACATAGATCTCCATATTCTCAGCCGAGCTATTTGCCTTGCTCATGGCATGCACTTTTATAAATGACCTCCCAGTCACACCGCGTGCGGTAGTTTTCTGCTCTGACTCGCGCTCTTCATTACAAGCTCTGCATCGAAACACATCAAATCGGGCAGAGCTACAAAGAGAAATCCTCTGTATATGTCACCAGTTAATCGCATCCGGCACATCCGTATCATTTCTCTGGGTCCCCTCTCACGTAGGGGTCCGGGGAAATGAACTGGCGGATGTCGCTGCCAAAGAAGCGGCAGAATATAGCCCAGCTAACACTAACATCGGCTACTCAGTAACCGAGTTCTACAGTAAAATCCGTAAACTCATTCGAAGTCAGTACGTAACATCTCTGTCCTATCAACCCATTGATATGAACGATCTACACCCCGATCTCCCAACAAACCTCCTCACTATCTTCAGACGCCTCCGTGCCGGCGGCTGCCGCTTCCATATCTTTAACAAGTCCTGCCATTGTGGAGAACCCTATTCATTTCAACACATTTTCGCTCCATGCGCTACAAATAGAATTACCTTTAAAACCTTATATGACCATATGCAGCTCCATGGTCTGAGTCCCCAGGATTATCTGCGCAGTAGCAGTTCTCTAGGCTGGTCACACAGCTTGCTGCTGTGCCGACTGGTCAGGGACTCGGACATGGGGCTGTGGGTATAACTAAGCCCAGATTATCACATCAGCGTGTTTCAGTTTGAGGTCGAGTGGCTCCCGCCATCCCTCCTGATTCCAGCGACTACCTTCTAGACAACATATCCTCACCCAAGGCCCACTAGTCGCCAAACTGTACATATTGTTTTTATTACCACGGCCTTCGTGGCTTACATTTTAATCCTTTTATTTGTAAAAAGTTTTGAGATTTATTGTTCGTGTTCCTCTTACTTGCTCATCTATTTGGTTTTATTGGTGATCCTGAAAGGTTCCACTTTTTAACTCGATTTGAAATAAAATAAAAATAATATTACAAGCCCGTTATTCAAGATATAGAATACAGACTTATAATTCTTACCAAGAAACATCTTAACTACTTTTCATTTTAACAAATTCCACAGAGCATTGTCAACTCAACCCCACCCCCTGCCCTCCTCTCCTTATTTTTTGTTTCTTTCTTTCCTCTTTTTGAAAGCGGACAAACACTCAAGTCCTTAATGGCTCAAAACCGTAGGACTTTTAATATTAATTTTAACGACAAGTATGGCACTCGACATGAAATGATCAGGAATGGCATTATGGCCACTGAATCATGTTCGTGCTGTTCCCATTCCACGAATCTGGGAGGGACCTAAGCTTGACGGGTCCATGGTTCGGACCCGGCGAAGCCGGCGTACAGTGCGCCACTCAAGCCGGGTATTCGGCTCTACTTGCTACCCGGCGAAGCGGCAGATACACCCCGGACAAAATCTGGTCGATGAGATATTTCAATACGTGCTCTCAGCGCGCAGCGCAAACCGATTTTGGTGGGTTTTTTCGGGATCTTTTGTTTTCTGTTTGCTGAGAACTAAAAAAAAAGATTTTATCTTATGGTTACATTTCGATAAAAAATTATGTCAAATGATGAATGAACCATGGGGAAAAAAATTATACAAAACAAAAATATATGTAACAAAAAGATTTTATTTTTGGGTAGCATCACTCACGCTTCCAATATTTTTTTTTCTGTTTGCTGAGAACTAAAAAAAAGATTTTATTTTTGGGTAGCGTGACTCACGCTTCCAATATTTTGTTTTCTGTTTGCTCAGAACATGTGCTTTGTCTAAAAATACTGACCTTTCAGCGTTTACCTCCCTTCCTTCGTATGGTGCACGGATATTCCCGGCGTTCTGTTACTATTTTTAGAAGGTCACCGCAGTGTCCAGAACGTAAATTGGACCCGTAAATTATCCTCACTGTAAAAGTGCAAAGGTCGAATCAATTTATAGCCACGCGAAAAATACACTGTCATCTATCTCTATATATTTATACATATAGATATAGATATATATATACGGCTTCTCTGTGTGTGTATGTGTGTTTGTGTGTGTCTGTAGAAAACACCTGTGTATTGCACAGTTCTGTTTGTGATGTGGTCTGGCGGTTTTTGTGTTTTTTATGTTCTGGCCTTCCTTTGAAAAGCCCTAACAGTTTTAAAAGGGCTTAGAGATAAGCTCTAAATGTCTTAATCCTGTGTGAGTGGACTTCGCCTCCAAAGGTGATTGTGGTGTGCCGGCACTCGAATACATTCGGCGTCGTCGACATGGATGGGACTCGACATGATATGATCAGGAATGGCATTGTGGTCACTGAATCATTTTCGTGCTGTTCCCTGGGAGGGACCTAAGCTTGGCGGGTCCATGGTTCGGTTCATTCAAACGGGGGCGGGTGTGACAGGGAGACTACCGCCGCCCTTCACAGCAGACTCTGCAGAGTTGTTCGCCTTAGAAGTTGTGAGATATTTATAGCTCTCAAGGCAACACCTGTGGATTGTAGAGTTCTGTTTGTGATATCGTAAATATTCTGCATCAAATTTGGTGGGCATATTCAGGTAGACCCCGGGCACAAACTGGTGGATAAAAACCGGCGAAGCCGGGTATTCATATATATATATATATATATATATATATATATATATATATATATATATATACATATATATATATATATATATATATATATATATATATATAAAATATATACCGGCTCAGAATGGAATTTGATCTTTCTGCAGGGCGGGGATGTTGCTCAGTCGGTAGCGCGCTGGATTTGTATTCAGTTGGCCGCTGTCAGCGTGAGTTCGTCCCCACGTTCGGCGAGAGATTTATTTCTCAGAGTCAACTTTGTGTGCAGACTCGCCTCGGTGTCCGAACACCCCCGTGTGTACACGCAAGCACAAGACCAAGTGCGCACGAAAAAGATCCTGTAATCCATGTCAGAGTTCGGTGGGTTATAGAAACACGAACATACCCAGCATGCTTCCTCCGAAAGCGGCGTATGGCTGCCTAAATGGCGGGGTAAAAACGGTCATACACGTAAAATTCCACTCGCGCAAAAAAACACGAGTGTACGTGGGAGTTTCAGCCCACGAACGAAGAAGAAGAAGATATTTCTGCAGTGATAACCTTCATTGACAAGAGGATTCACAAACACGTGTAAACACATTTATATAAATAAAACTCCGCACTCAGGTACCGGGTATATTGAACATGCCTAGCCAACATGGCATGGTCTCCTGGAGATACTGATTGAAATTACATAAACATGCTGCTCATAACTTTATCAAAAAAAGACAGCTTTAGCAGGCAGACCTTTTCATTAGAGAATAATGAATCTCTGTGTGTGTTTGTGGGTAATGCATTATATGACTGAGTATGAAAACTGATTGTGTGAGATATCATGTAACGCAGCCATCAAGTTAATCCCACAAAACATACAAGCCCAACAACACTTACCCAGCAACACACTCGCAGTAGGCTCCAAGTGCCTGTCCGTTCAGCGTCACTACAGCATTCACTTTGTTGCGAGTCTGCTTCATTGACGTCAGCACACTCGCTCTGAGTCTGATCACCACAGTTGCTTACTGTTGTGCCATGCAAAAATACATTTTCTGCACACAGTATGTGCATCGTTTACCCCAAGGTTTCGCATTCTTTGCGCTGGATGCGTCGTATAACTTGTCCGATGTCGAACGTCGACGCAGTAGTATCAGTAAGTAAGTTGATCCAGAGATCTGTATCTGTGGTCGATCACATCTGCTTCGCTTATGCAGAGGAAGTTCGCCAAGTCTTTCGTCCATATACCACCAATTGCCGTTTCAAACCATACCTTCGTGCATGTCCTTGACTTTTTGTTCATGATTTTAAACAAGATAATCCGTTTTCTTGCAGATTCTCAAAGTATTCCTCTCGCAATAGTACTTCGAGCACCGAAAGTGAAAGAGGTATTTCAGGCCATGCTCCTATTGCCCCCGTGTTCCGGTTATCAGAGACAGGCTGCCGTGCCCTAAAATCTGATTGGTCGAAACGCTGGGGGCAAAGGTTATACGAAAAAAGTCTGATGTTTCTCGATCTCCGATAGGATGCGTATAGCCTTTACGGATGTAGCGTAGAACTTGCTCAGTAGCAGTAGCAGAAAAAAAATGTTCACGTGTTTTAAACACAGCTGTGCTGTGTAAGAAAGAAGTAAAGAAGACAAAGAATCAAAAAGACAGAAGAATGCAGACATAACGTCATATAATTTCAAAAATATGACGTCAGATGGAGGCAACACTGTGTTTTTCTCATCGTCGTCTTGATAGCGGCAAGAAACAATCTGGCATTTGTTGTGACGAATCAGACAGTTGGATTGCTACGAAATGGAGCTGTGGAGATGGACATCGCAAGGTTTTTAAGAGTCTGTAAGACCATTGTCTCGAGATCATAACGGCCTACTATACAGAAAACCGTTATCTGTCCGTTATGACACAGAAATAACGCCTTTTTGGTTGTCCCTTAATTCGTAAATCGTGAACAGCAAAAACACGACAAAAACCCTGGATTTGTTGCTGTTTTTCAGGATTGTGGTCGCTCTCTTTTACACGCTAGATCAGCCTGACTTAGCGACTGATTTCAACGAAATGTGTATGAACTGTTAGGTAAGACACCAAATACAGTTTTGGATGTAAACAATTTAAAATATCATTCAGTTTAAGACACTGTTTCGACGGTTGAAAGTGAATCATGCCGTCAAAAAAGGCCATTTTTGAGGGTATGCGTGGTTACGGACCTGTGACGTCATACCCAAATATTGCTCAGATTCCAGAAACACATTATTGAGCAGAAGAAAGACTGATCTTCAAATACACGTATATTTCTGACCAAAAAACTGCTGTTTAACATCTGGGCTATACCACTGAAAAAATATCCTTTACTTTTTGGGCTCAGTGTATGTATGTATGTATGTATTCTTTCTTTATTTGGTGTTTAACGTCGTTTTCAACCATTCAAGGTTATATCGCGACGGGTATGTATGTATGAATGTATGCACACACACACACACACTGTCACAAACTCTGCCCAAGTCCAGCTATGACTTATTTTGTAATTCGGGCATGAGCTGGGTTTCGTGCGGTTTTGGCTTGGATGAGTGCCTATACAGTGACTCGGTGTGTGTCCGTGGATATGGACAGCCAATCGCGGGAGTGTATTCACGCACGTGGGGTTGCGTGGTGCGTGAACGAGTCACAGGCTCGAAGGTCACTGCTGTGTAAAACTGTGAAGGAAACGGATGGTTGATGTGAATGCTCTATCCGGCCGACCGGCGTGTTGATGTTTTATACAACCCCGGAGACAAGTTGTGTTCCAGCTGTCTTGGTGTGGCTTCAAGGGTTCTACGGGTGGTCAGTCCTCGAACGGCAAGGTGTGTTGAAATTCTGTAGTTTTTCTCTCCTTCCGTGCTCAGGGTCAAAATTTGTTGGTTCGAAAATGTTTGTGTATGAGAGAGTTTTAGTTTTTTAGTTTCCTTGGTTGGTGTCATTTTATGTGTATGGTGTCTGGGGTAGAAAGGGGAGAGGGGGAATGGGAAACGAGGGAAAGGGGGGGGACAGTTTTTTCATTGTGCAAGAAGTGTGGAGAGCGAGTAGGCTGGTGGAAAGAAGAAAAGAGGTGTCAGCAGTTACTGCGAGTGAACTCATGTGTGGGAAGGATTTATTTGTATGGAGGGTGAATTTAAGGTAGAGAGCGTTAACTCCAGAGAATGAGTCGTGTAGTAGTTGCAAGTGCGGAAAATTGGACACGAGGTACGGGAGGTGTAAACGGGTGTTATGAGATGTGCAAAGTAGGCAAGCTGTTTGAGTAAACGGAGAAATGTAAACTGAAGGTGGCGTCGGGTGAAATACGGGAGTTCACTGTCAAGACAGAAGACGGGGGGTTGGTTTTGAATATGTGACGTCATCACGGTTAGAGAAAGAGGGAAGAACGAGGTGCCACTATGTAATATGACTTAAATTCATAAGGGGTGAGGGAAGTGGCGTTGTTTGTGAAGGGGCTGCTTGTGAATGGTTGGGTCAAATAGTGGAATAGGAATTGTTTATTATGGGGGCAGCCATGTTGTATTGATTTGTGAAATGAGAGTGTAAATACTTTGTACATTTATATTGATGATGGTGTATTTACAATTGTATAAAAGTAAAGACTATAATTAGGTATTTAAGGGAGTGAAAATTGTAAGAATTATTACATAATTGGTCATGTTGGGACTCTGGTATTTTGATAATGATGTTGTGGTTAAAGTTAAATAGTAACTTTGATGAGATGGCCAGGGTGGTTAATTAAGTAGTTAATTATGGTAATTAATGAGTAATTAAGTAAAGAGGGGACTTTGTAAGTTGATGAGAATTGATAATTATGGGAAGTCTAATGAGGGAGATATTGTTGTTAGGAGAGTTAATTTATGGACTTTGTGGGTAAGGGGAGATAATTGAAGTATTGTTGGGGGAACAAGTAGTTATACTTGGCTTTGTTCCTACGACAGCGTTCAAGCACAGAAGTGTGAGCTGTGGAGCGTTCAAGCATAGAAGTGTGAGCTGTGGAGCGTTCAAGCATAGAAGTGTGAGCTGTGGAGCGTTCAAGCACAGAAGCGGGGCTGTGGAAGAGTCCAAGCCAGGAGAGACGAACGACATAAGAGACAGCATGAGTTTCCGGGTGCAAGATGCTTCCGACTCTATACCTGGGAGGAAGGCGTGCTAGTTGGTGGGGTTTTTGACCACCGGTGTGTCGCAAAGTGTGAGCTGGGAAGGTGAGGTGGCCCACCGTCAGTGGGTAAAGGGTGGAAAGTGCTGGCATTCTATTGCCACAAGCAGTCTGTGCACAAGAATATATTATGGCATCTGTGTGCCTGAGTTATGCAGCTGTGGCTTCAATAAGCACTGTGACCTATAAGTTAGTTTAAATACATTTAAAGACATGGAGATTCTGCAAGTGTTAGAGGAAACCAGGTAGTAATTGACTATTAATTAAATATTAGGTTAGTAATTTAGTACCAGGCCTGGTTAATTACATTTCAACGGGATTAATCTTTATCTTTTCGAGCGACGGTTGATTTTGTGGATCGGCGAGATTTGAAACTGGACTTTGATGTGAAACGTCATGATCACTACGCACGAAGAGAAAATTATGTAGTGATATGGTAATTTGTTGTTATGAAGTAAGGTTGTTACGTGGTGGATTAATGTGAGTGTGTTATTGATGAATTAATGTTCGTACCATTAGACAAATATTGTGTTGAAATAAGTGGAAGAGAATTGCGGGGTTTGTTATTTAAAGTTAAGTTAATTAGTATTACTGGTGGCTGGGCCTACGGGTTTCATGTGTAGCTGCGTTTGGCGTTGATCTTATGCATCAAGGTTGAAGGCAGTGTAGCAGAAAACGTCGGTAGTCCCTATCACGAGGTATTAGGGTAAACATAAGTTAGAAATAAAAGTTAGTTAATAAATAACGGGGTTAATTGATTAATGTAGGGGAAGATAAGCGGATTTTGAGTTGAGATAAATTTGTAAAGAGACATCTTGATTTTTCGGGAGTAGGGGATTAAGGTGGTAAATGGTAATATTTAGGGGTATCTACAGTTTTATTAGTATTAAGTTATAAATTCTCATAGCCATTTTGTTTCGTTAAAACTTTAAGATAATTCTTCCTACTTCATCTATCTTTGATTTTGAGTGATTGTGATTGGGTGTGAATGTGAATGCGGTGATGTCGTGTGTGTAAATAATAAACTTTGGTTTGAATGTTGCCTGGGTGTGGAGTCAGTGATTAGAGTAAGAGTGGTTGATTGTGTCTGAGTGTTTTGTACGATAAAAGGTATTCCTATACCTCTCCCAAAACTTAGGGGAGTTACAACACACACATACACACACACACACATACACACACACACACACACACACGCACACCACACACACACTCTCCCTCTCTCTCTCTTTCTTTCTCTCTCCTCGACAAAATATGCATGCACATCAATAAATAGCTTGTTGCTTTTGTTTGTTTAATTGGTTAGGTCACTTCATGCGACTAAAGTACATGAATGTCAACTAAACACAGAATTGATTCAGTATAATCACAACAAAGTGGAGATTTAACGATGTATAATCCAAAGACACTAGACATCTTCAATACAACAAACACAAATACACTGGTGCCCAAGCCTGATATTCAATTTGAAATGCACCCTTTAAAAAAAATCATAAAACTTAACTGCCAGAATAACTGTTATTGTGTTTAAAGTTGCCAAACATTATAAGATGTTTGATGGGTTGTTGACAGACAAGCTTTTTTGTCGGTCCGAGGGGCAGCATGTCGTCTTTTGTTTCATATTCATTGACCAAGGCCAAAGGTCGATATGCCCCCCGAGGACCGACAAAAATGATGGTCTGACAACAAAACACCAAACATCGTTTTTGTCATCATTTTGGTAGTGTGAAAATAAGTGCAAAATCAACACAGGGAGCAATGCTTTTAAACACGAGTTCCGTATTGATAATACATGTTTTGGGGCCCCAGCACGTTGTTGCAATCAAAGCTGGCGTGTAAAAGCAACTTTCTGTGTTTTGGGTTCATGAAATGTTGAGATAAGTATGTCAGGTTTGAGGATGCACAGTTCTGTAGGTTCCTCTCACCCCGCTCGGTTTTCAGTTGTAAATATTAAGGTTAGTTTTTTGAATGTGGAAGCTACGTTGGGTCAAAGGTCACAGAAGATTTGCATCGTGCAGCAAGGCACGTTGGGTCAAAGGTCACAGAAGATTTGCGTCGTGCAGCGAAGGAAAGAATCGCGATTTTGTTTCCGACTCATTGCTTCTTTGTTTTTCATTGGACCTGTCATCCTGCTTGCTCGGCTTTGTTAGATGTTTGCATTTCTTGTTGTTATGTTCTTTGCTTTTATTATTATTATTATTTGCACTTCGTTTATCGATACAAAGTCTTGTACACGGGTCAATATGTGTGTGTCAGGGGTCAATTGGTTTGACTTGAACTTGACGTTCGTGTTTCTCCGAACATCTGTGTACCGAAACACAGATAATAATAATAATAATAATAATAATACGAATATTTATAACGCGCACATATCTCACCAACAGGCGACTCAAGGCGCACATACACTCATTCACACACACGGAGACTTAGAGTCACTAACACACACACACTATCAACCATTAGATATGTACAGTTATTTACACTCCATGACTTTGTAAGAAGACAAAACATATCGCTAGGTTTCATTTGTTTGTGATGAATTTATGACCTTTCATGAAGTAGTTTTGTTATATTTAGTCAAGTTTTGACTAAATATTTTAACATCGAGGGGGAATCGAAACGAGGGTATGGTGTATGTGCGTGTGTCTGTGTGTGTGTGTGTCTGTGTGTGTGTGTGTGTGTGTGTGTAGAGCGATTCAGACTAAACTACTGGACCGATCTTTATGAAATTTGACATGAGAGTTACTGGGTATGAAATCCCCGAACGTTTTTTTCATTTTTTTGATAAATGTCTTTGATGACGTCACATCCGGCTTTTCGTGAAAGTTGAGGCGGCACTGTCACGCCCTCATTTTTCAACCAAATTGGTTGAAATTTTGGTCAAGTAATCTTCGACGAAGCCCGGGGTTCGGTATTGCATTTCAGCTTGGTGGCTTAAAAATTAATTAATGACTTTGGTCATTAAAAATCTGAAAATTGTAAAAAAAATTAAAAATTTATAAAACGATCCAAATTTACGTTTATCTTATTCTCCATCATTTGCTGATTCCAAAAACATATAAATATGTTATATTCGGATTAAAAACAAGCTCTGAAAATTAAATATATAAAAATTATTATCAAAATTTTTTTTTCGAAATCAATTTAAAAACACTTTCATCTTATTCCTTGTCGGTTCCTGATTCCAAAAATATATAGATATGATATGTTTGGATTAAAAACACGCTCAGAAAGTTAAAACAAAGAGAGGTACAGAAAAGCGTGCTATCCTTCTCAGCGCAACGAATACCCCGCTCTTCTTGTCAATTCCACGTGCACTGCCTTTGCCACGGGCGGTGGAGTGACGATGCTACGAGTATACGGTCTTGCTGCGTTGCGTTGCGTTCAGTTTCATTCTGTGAGTTCGACAGCTACTTGACTAAATATTGTATTTTCGCCTTACGCGACTTGTTTTTTGTTTACTTTTGCCATTTTGCCAATTCATTTTTGGAACTTTGCAAAGCAGTGTGGTCTGTCTGTCTGAGGAAACGCCAATGAAAAGAGCCGAAGTATCCCCGAGTGTTTCTATTGGGCTTGCTTTTGATTATCCATGTATAACCTGCTTCCTGCAACTATGGGAACCGGGGATTTATTGCATGGGGAACATGAGATTTATTTCCCAGCTGGATGTGAATGAAAACTCCTGAAAATGATGACAAAGTGTTATAGCTCATGTAAGAACCTCTGGCAATTTAACGTTCATCTATTTTAAAAAAAAATCTGTACATTTCTTTTGCTCTGTAAGGCTCTACAAAAATCGATTCAAGACAACCACTTTTTCGATCTTAATTGTTTTCCAACCGATATTTCACACGTGAAAACGACGTGGTTCTCTAGTGATTCAGAAGTGAGTGAGGCTTGATAGACGGACGAGTTTGGTATGACATGTTATAGTCTTTATGAAGACTTAATAAATATGCCATCATGCAATATTAATTTATTGGAAAAAGGGTACTGGTCCACTTATCAAAAAGCGATCTATCGTTGAAAAACAACAAACTTCTGAAGAAAAAAGTTTGAAGACGAATACACACAAAAACAAATACCATGATGGTATCTCAAATGATCTGTACCTCCCCAGGCTCTATTCCGGTTTGGAAGGCTGCACTGTAATTGTTCAAGATTTTTCTTACAAAAAAACTAAAACACAGTTTTGGACAGCCATGCACAGGTCTCTTTGGAACTGGTTGTCGCCCAATGTGTTTCCTCTGTGGCATACACCAGGAGTGCTTGATAAAACTCAGATCTAGAATCAGCCTGTTCACTCATACATGATAAGGCTGTTGGTCTTTTTATAGTCCTAACGGTTCTTGAGTGGTCATTCTTCGCGTCATCGTCCACCAGCATGAAGTTCCTGGTAGAGTAGCCCTCCCAGAAAGGCATGATGACGTCACGAAAAACTCAATCCCATATATATATACTTGCTAACTTTAATATCGCCTTCCACAACCCCCAAGGTGAGCTTTCAGGTACAAGTCTGGCCTTTTAACACACAGAGGGGATTTTCCATCTTGTAACATCACTGTTTTGTTTAAAAATGATTGAGGTTTCAAAAATCGTTGTTTATTCTGATACCAGCAGCAGTCATAAGCATACCGTTCTAAACTCGGCCAAACAATTATTGCAACAAATTTCGAACCCAAATTACAGCATTAATTCCAGTGTCCTTGTATTACGGGAGTCATTATTTTTTTAGGGATATTGTTACAAAAAGCGCTTTAGTTCAGCAATGACTTGGTCGGTTGCTTTGAAACTTTCAGAATATTTTATCAACATACTAGACGTACTTCGGGCAAACGTGGAGATCGTTACACGTATTTTTTTCAGATATGACGCAATGTTTCGAATCATGTTTTTAAACTTTCTTTCTTTCTTTATTTGGTGTTTAACGTCGTTTTCAACCACGAAGGTTATATCGCGACGGGGGAAGGGGGGAGATGGAATAGAGCCACTTGTCAATTGTTTCTTGTTCACAAAAGCACTAATCAAAAATTTGCTCCAGGGGCTTGCAACGTAGTACAATGTATTACCTTACTGGGAGAATGCAAGTTTCCAGTACAAAGGACATAACATTTCTTACATACTGCTTGACTAAAATCTTTACAAACATTGACTATATTCTATACAAGAAACACTTAACAAGGGTAAAAGGAGAAACAGAATCCGTTAGTTGCCTCTTACGACATGCTGGGGAGCATCGGGTAAATTCTTTCTCGTCCCAATATGGGACACCCCCTAACCCGCGGGGGGGGGGGGGGGGATGTTTTTAAACTCGTCATTCGAGTGTTCACTTGCGTTCAGAACAATCATGACTTCACATGTCTTTAGACAAATGATTGATACAAACACTGGAGAAGAGTTACATGCATATACGCACTGATGCACATTTTTAGGCATGTAAAGACGCTTGATATTTTAAGAATGATATAGGTGCCCCAGCGATGACCAGCCAAGCGTGACTGCACATGTTTTTAGAGGCACGCAGCGATAATATAACTGGTACTCGTATCAGCGCAAAACAGCGTGAACGTTCCATTTGTTTTCATGTGTTTGCACAACTAGCAAAGTCACTCCAGTTGTTACACGCAAATGAAACTTTGACAGTATCGGTATCAATCATTTATCGTATGCAAAGTCATAATATGTTTGGATACAGGGGAACAATCCAAATCCAATGACGATTTTAAAACCTTTTTCCGTAACATTGTGTTAGGGGTCTTACAGAATTAAAAAAATTCCACAACTCAAAAAAAAATTGGAATCAACAGAACACACCCACCCACCCCCCATTCCCAAAAAGAAAAAAATGGAATCGCTTGCTACTGCTTTTTATGTCCAGTTTCTGTCTTATGCTTGTTGAGGTAGTGTGGGCTTGGGAAAGTCTTGTCACAAACTCTGCAGGTGGTGTAGTATTTGGTCTTTTTGGCTGGTGGAGTACCGTCGATGTCACGGTCAGACTCACGCTTGCCACGTGCGCATTTCGTTCTGTGCACAAGGCGGGTGTGTCTATTTCCATTTGCAGCAGAGCCGAAGACCCAACAGCAGCCTGGCTCAGTGCAGCGGCCAGTCACACCACCAACTCCCAGTGATGTTGTGTAGGCAGTGTCTGGGCCCGCTGTCTTCAGCTCCAGGTATGTCTTGAAGTGGTTGTCATCTGCAGATGGCGTTGGAGCATAGAACAGCGCTCCCTTCTCAGGCGTCGGAAGTGCATCCAGCACATCTCTGCACTCGATTGGATGTTGGAAGCAGTGGCTGCAGGCACGTTCACCACACTTCTTAAAGATGACAAATTAGTGGCGCTTGTCAATGTGCTTTGAGAATAGCTGCCACTCCTTGTCAATCTTGGCAAGGGCTGGGGTGGAATACACTGTGGAGATGCCCACCTTGAAGTATCTCTTGACATTCTCATAGTCGTTGTACCGTTGGAGTCCAGGGACCGTAGTTGTGCATGGCACCTTCACTGGTCTCACCTGGTGGCCATCAAATGTCTTTGACTCAATGACGTTTGACAGCACAGCCAGATTGCTGTCGAACAAGATTGCCTCCTTCTCACGCCGCTCCTGTCCCCCTAGCTTCTGCCTTGTAGGAGGGAACCGCTCTCTTACCAGCCTGTCTGGCAGAACCAGACCTGCCAATTCCACACTGATCGGTGACCATGCATGTTCAATGGGGTTCATCGCACTGTGTCCCGGTGCGTATGTCACTGCCACAAGTGTGGTGTTTGAAAGATGCACTCTAATTCTGAAGTCGACATTTTCAGTGATTTGATATTCGTCTATGCGGGAAAAGTTGTCCAAATCCACCGGCCACACATACACCATGTAGTGAACATTATTAAACTCGGGTTTCTTATTTTAATAACAGAGAGCAATTGAACTGTACTCGCCACTGCCGTAAATGGACGTTTAGTGGTGAGTACAGTTCAATTGCTGTCTTTTATTCTCTTCCCTCTCAACCTTCAGCCACTGCTTTAAATTCACATTTCTTAGTTTAGAAAGTTGACATGATACTGAACACTGTTTACCCTTTCTTTTGACGTTGTATTAATAATACCAAGGAATGTCACTCACTACAGCTGCGGGAAAGGTTACAAAATAATATTTTGTTGAGTTTCAAAAAACAAAACAAAAATCCAAATTGATGGCTAACCCAACCACCCAATTCCAAATTGTGTTTGGAGTTTTGGAATTTTTATAATTCTGTAAGACCCCTTACATCTGAACAAATACGTGCAAGGATCCCACATTTTGCTTGAAGTACGTTTCTAGTATGTTGGTAAAATATTCTGAAAGTTTCAAAGCAATCCACCAAGTCATTGTTGAAATACAGCGCTTTTTGTCACAATATATCTCAAAATGACGAAAAACTACCTTTGTTGACCGCTATTGCGATAGACACCTGCATCATTAGGAATAGCATATCACACGTAATACGCAAGCTAGCTAAACAAAACAACCTTTTCTGGGTAGATAATTAATTGGGCTTCTTCTCGTGTAAACAAGTTGCAAAGGTACCGGCCCCCGTGGCGCAGTGGTTAGCGCATCGGACTGCGGGCCGGGAGATCGTGGTTCGAATCCCATAAGGGGTGCGTGGGTTTTTTCGAGCATCGATCGGCTCCTACCCAGAGTGGAAGTGCAAAAGTTCCAATGGGAAGGCTGGGATCACACAGCCGAGTGTCATTCACTTCACGAATGCGATTGAAAAAACTTGTCTCGATTCTTGTGACCCTTTCTGCTGAGGGCTTTCATGGTGACCTTGGTTCCAGTGTTCCTGTTCCAGCCATACCTGAGTATTCTGCTGCCAGCCTGGGATGCTCCAGGGGGGTCGACGGAGGGACGCAGTGGCGGTCTGCTCTCTGAGGAGACGCTCACTCAGTCTGGCTCCGCGACTTAACAGTCAGTGTCGTAAGTAGTGGGCTTAGTAGGTAGCGGTGCCTGTGTCCCTGGCCAGGAACAGGACCATACTGAACACCATCGAAGTGACTCAGCAGCAGTGCAGTGTCATCTTCCGAGGGTAGCCTACCGCAGCGTCCTGATATCCTTCCCTGGGCCCGTATGCTTATGGGGGAAGTTCGCGACAACTCCCGAAGTTTTGAGTGACATCGGAAGTACTTGCCTCACTTTCGTATGCATGGGCCGGAAAAAGGGTTTACCTCGAAGCAAAGCGAGGAAGTAACTCAGGGTATTTTGCGACTACTTCTAAAGTTTTGAGTGACATCGGAAGTACATCCTCACTTTCGCATGCATGGGACGAAAAAAGAGTTTACTTTGGAAGCTAACGAGGAAGTAAATGAGGGTAAATGTACTACAGCCAGACCCAGTAGTAAACACGCTACTTCCACAGTTTCTCAGTGCAAAAAGGCAGGGCTTTTTTTCAGTTTTTCATGTCAAACCGAGCTGACGCTCCCAAAGAGAGAAAATAGAGGGAAAAGTCGTATCTTCTGCATGCATTTCGTGCAAATTTCCCTGAATACAAACCTGAGTTGCCAGCTTTGACTTTTGTTTGTTCTGGGTCATTGGCCACCACTCTTTCATTCCCGCTTATACGAGGGGGTTACTGTGTTTCTATGAAAATGGGCGTCGTTGTGTGCATGTGTGAGTGTGTGTGTGTGTGTGTGTGTGTTTGTGTGCGTGCGTGCGTGTGTTTGTGTGCGTGTGTATGTATTTGTGCGAGTGCCTGTCTGCCTGTGTGTGCGTGCGTGCGGGTATAATTGTGCGTCTGTTCCTTCATACGTTTGTTTGCGTGTTCGCGCGTGCCGTGTGTGTGTGTGTGTGTGTGTGTTTGTGTGTGTGTGTTTGTGTGTGTGTGTGTGTGTGTGTGTGTGTGTGTGTGTGTGTGTGTTTTCGATGTTATGTGTGTGTTCGACGGTGTGTGTGTGTTCGACGGTGTGTGTGTGTGTGTGTGTGTGTGTGTGTGTGTGTGTGTGTGTTCGACGTTATGTGTGTGTTCGACGGTGTGTGTGTGTGTGTGTGTGTGTGTGTGTGTGTGTGTGTGTGTGGGTACCCACTCCCCACACTATGATGAGCTGACTATATTTGCGCCTTGATATTTTATTCATGTTCTTACGTTTTATGCTGTTTATTGTGATTCACCACACCCGAGTTTATCGTAATTGAGATAATAAAGTGTTCTATGTCTATGTATTATGTCTAATACACATGCACACACGCACGTAGGCTACAAAAATCCAATGTTGACTTTGAACTTTATATAAACATACATCCTCTTCACAATTAACGAGGACAAACGTAATTTACAAACACCTAAGTACAACAATTTTTCTGTTTTAAAAATTCGGACACACATTTTCTCAAATAATATGAAATTCGCTGAACTTATCTTCTTTTCACTACACCTTATATCTTGATTCCCAAAAAATGGAGTTCTGCCTTTTTAAATTTACCAGTAACACAAACATTCGCTCTGACCAAACTATTTTTGTCCAGCAGTTTTACCGATACACAATCATTCAAAAAACACTACAAAAAGAGTTTTAAGTTAACCGACTTCGCTACCACATAAACAACCTTTTTTTATTGTCCCCAACATTCTGGTCAACGAAATCATTATTATAGACAGTCATTCTATTTAAGGACAATTATCACAGCTTTCGTTCAACCAGTTAAAAACAACAATTATAGTAAAAGCTACAGCGCGATCAACGTTTGCCCATTTACGAACTCGCGATGAGATTTGTTTCTTCTGGTCACCAAGCCTACCGTTTACAAACGCATGCGCACTAATTGGGATTCCCCCAATTTTCTCGACCTTGACCTCAGAACTCTCGAAGCCACTACTTCGGCGTTCAATTTAGCTCGTGCATACCGAGTAGCTGGCAACTTTGCTTTCGAAGTTCCCACTTCCAATGTCAAGGGCCTCTCGCTTGACATAATTATACGACGATATCGCATCTCAAGGGTCCTTACCCATCCAAAAGAAACCTCCAGCGCATACTACAATTGCAGGACATTCCGTTTTTAAAGGCAGCTCATTGGGAAATTATCTCAGACACAATATCGAAGACGTGAAATGTGTCAATCGAGCAACTGTCGTAACTTGGCTACAATGAGACGGTCTCCTACCTTGCACCATAGACACGGACTGTGACATTCTTGTTTAATTTAGGTGAAATGCTTAAAACAGAGTGACTCAAAAGCGACAGTTCGATCAGTTACTGACCGAAAAAAACGTGCTCGAGTCATTCGGCGAAGGTGGCGAGCTTTCAAACCAGCACGACTGAATAACTCAGAATGCCTTTTTTCATCGTGCCTCTATTCTACACGAGTAACATAGTGCAGTGGTAACGGTTCCGGACTCTCGTTCATTTGCTCCGGGTTCAAGTTCCGCCGGGAGCTATATATTTTTTATTAATCTTTTCCTTTTTAAGCCTCCGCAATTGCATTCCGGCTGCAAAAACCGGGTTTTGCCTGTGTTAATTTTATTCATTTGCAAAAGAAACCTTCCTATGCTTTGAAAAAATCATATCATGTCTTGACTTTCAACTGTACGCGCGTGTGTATATGTGTGTCACTACGGTGAGTATGTGTGTGTGTGTGTGTGTGTGTGTGTGTGTGTAAGCGTGTGTGTGTGTGTGTGTGTGTGTGTGTGTGTGTGTGTGTGTGTGTGTGACGTGTCACTTGTGTCATCATAGTTTCAGTGTGTGTATGAGTGTAGATTGAGAGAGAATGAGAGAAAGTGAGAGAGAGTGAGTGTGTGGTTATTTGTTTGTGACTGTGTGCGTGCGTGTATGGGTGCGTGTGTATGTGTATATGTGTGCGCGCGAGCGCGCGCGTGTGTGTGCAGTGTGTGGTGTGTGTGTGTGTTTATGTGTGCCGTCAGTGTCACTTGTGTCATAGTGTCAGTATCTTTATGTTTAACAGTTAGACTGTTCTGAAATTTGGACAGAATAACCGTTCTTTCGTAAAACACTTCTGTCAAGAGTACAGCAATTTCACCATCTGAAAAAGGCGCAGAACGCCCCTCTGTGTCTACTTTCTTTTTGAGCGGCACACGTGCCTTGCCATTTTCGTTGACTGAAATGTTGATAGAAACGTGCGCATGCGTATTAGTAGGGATTCCCCCAATTTCCCCGACCTTGACCTTAATACTCTCGCTGTCACTACTTTGGCGTTCAAGTCAGTTCATGCATTGTGAACAGTTAGAAAGTTGACTTCGGGAGTTCCCACTTCGAAAAGAGGCCTCTACTTCCAGTGTTTCTTACTTCTAGTTCATGCATACGGGCCCAGGAATGTCTGTAAAATTAGTGATTGTGCCCAGGTGTCTGACCAACACTGGGGGCTCATTGATTCGACAAAAGTCTGGCGGCAGAACGAAGTTCGGGGGCGGATGTTGCAGTGAGTGCTAGGACGGGGCGGCGTGGGAGCGAACTGGGAGAAGGAACAAGCGTCGGGTTCAAGCAAAAAGAGAAGATACAAAATACATAAAAAGAAGAGAGAGAAAAAGAGAGAGAGAGAGAGAGAGAGAGAGAACAACATAAAGAGAGGAGAGAGAAAGAAGAGAAGAGATGATAGAGAAAAGAGGGAAAAAAAGAAGACAAAGAGAAGAAGAAAAGAGAAAGAACATGAGCGATTTGCAACAAGACTTAGTTAACCGACACCTCTCTGATAATTTAGAATGTACGTGTGGAGCATGCCCGGAAGATTCTGAACATTTCTTATTACACTGTCCAAAATTTAAAGAACATAGAACCATTTTATTCAATAGTCTGCCAACACACGTTCTGGACTGCAAAACACTCTTGTTTGGAAATACTGATTTAACTATATCTTTGAACACGAAAATATTCTCTGTTGTACAAGACTATGTTATGTTAACTAATCGCTTCGGCTGATATTATATTAACTGTGCAATTGATGTAGCCAGGCATTCTCTCCCTCCCTCTCTCTCTCTCCCTCTCCCTCTCTCTCTCTCTCTCTCTCTCTCTCTCTTTTTTTTTACCCTATTTGTATAAAATATAATTAAAGATTATCAAGATAAGTGTTGAAGCTATCACTTGTTCGCCATGTTTTGCTATCTGAATGTGTATTGATTATAAGTTCAAGAACGTGTCCATAAGCAATCTGCTTGTTAACGTTCTCAATGTTGTTATTGTTTGAAACGTGTGTATGAGAATTTGAATAAACACGCTTAAACCAAAAGAAATGAAGAGAAGAGAAGACAAGATGAGAGAAGATGAAAGAAGAGAAGAGAAGAGGAGGTAGAAGAAAAGAGGAGAGAAGAAGAAAAAGAGAAGGAAAAAAAAAAAAAATAAAAGTTGCAAAGGTTTACCTATGTGATTTTTTGGTCGATTTGTAATTGGGCCCTTCCGTTTTTGTCCATGCGATTTTGAGGGTACCCTTATTAGACCGGCCGTCACGTGATTCCTTTAAACCAAAAGGCGATCCAGATACATGTAGTCTAGTAAACGTTCTGTACTTGCATATAAAGTTTGGATGAAATGACAAGGAAACTAATGCCTTCGTTTGGGTTCAAAATCTGTTGCAATAATTGTTTGGCCAAGTTTATTCAAAAGAAAAGGGAAGAATGCATCAACGATGAACCCATTTCCATTTCGCTCTGAAATGTTTTTTTTTCTTACCACATTTCTATTAAGGTTTTAGGCAGAGTGCATAAGAAGCATTGAAATCTAAGAGAAAATGATTGTGATTGACTTTGGATCACTAACCCACGAGTCAGTCAACCAACATGGGAGACGATTATTTCGCGACCAGACCAGCAGAATGCACTTGATGTTCTCACGGGAAGGGCTTTAGCAGAGCGCATTTACCATTCACAAAACTTGTCAATACTTTGCTCACAAATATACTGAGAGTTGTTTTAAACCTGTGAACTCGATATATACATGCATGTAATAATGACTTGTTTCTGTGTAACTGACAATTAATTCTCCACATTGCAATCTAGCATTTGCAGAACGTAACAGAAATAATCCAACATCCTGGAAAAAATATTTATAAAATGCTGTTGTAATCCCGTCAGGTCTTGGGCTTGTTCCGTTTTTCATGTTCCGTAATGTTGAGCACATTTCAGCATAGGTAAGATTCCCCTCAATATTATCTCTGTCTTCATTTGTCAAAACGGGATGTGTTTTTTCCATAAATAAATCTTGTAAATCAACGTCTTCTGTTGGTCACAAATTATACAAATCTTCGTAAAACTGTTTCACGTTTTGCAAAATCTGTCTGTGTTCAAATATCAATTCACCAGTGTCGCCATTTTGCAAAAAAACTCATGGCCTTATTCTGATAATGGCGGTTGTTCCTATTAGAAAAAATACCTACTCACCTTTTATCGTTCTAACAGCCACCTAGCTTTTGATATTATCAACATACCATCAATCTTTTTCTTCTTCACATTTTCCAGCTGGGTATTTAACATTTCAATCTGAAAAAAGGAATCGTTGGTCACATTATTTTCTAATAACTGTAATTTCATCATTAATTCGTTATCAAATTTATTTCTCTTTTTATATTTAGTCAAGTTTTGACTAAATATTTTAACATCGAGGGGGAATCGAAACGAGGGTCGTGGTGTATGTGCGTGCGTGTGTGTGTGTGTGTGTGTGCGTGTGTGTGTGTGTGTGTGTGTGTAGAGCGATTCAGAATAAACTACTGGACCGATCTTTATGAAATTTGACATGAGAGTTCCTGGGTATGAAATCCCCGAACATTTTTTTCATTTTTTTGATAAATGTCTTTGATGACGTCATATCCGGCTTTTCGTGAAAGTTGAGGCGGCACTGTCACGCCCTCATTTTTCAACCAAATTGGTTGAAATTTTGGTCAAGTAATCTTCGACGAAGCCCGGGGTTTGGTATTGCATTTCAGCTTGGTGGCTTAAAAATTAATTAATGACTTTGGTCATTAAAAATCTGAAAATTGTAAAAAAAAATAAAAATTTATAAAACGATCCAAATTTACGTTTATCTTATTCTCCACCATTTGCTGATTCCAAAAACATATAAATATGTTATATTTGGATTAAAAACAAGCTCTGAAAATTAAATATATAAAAATTATTATCAAAATTAAATTGTCCAAATCAATTTAAAAACACTTTCATCTTATTCCTTGTCGGTTCCTGATTCCAAAAACATATAGATATGATATGTTTGGATTAAAAACACGCTCAGAAAGTTAAAACAAAGAGAGGTACAGAAAAGCGTGCTATCCTTCTTAGCGCAACTACTACCCCGCTCTTCTTGTCAATTTCACTGCCTTTGCCATGAGCGGTGGACTGACGATGCTACGAGTATACGGTCTTGCTGAAAAATGGCAGCTACTTGACTAAATATTGTATTTTCGCCTTACGCGACTTGTTTTTCTTTTCGGAGGCGTAGGCAATTGTCTTTCCCCTAATTTCCATTAACATGGCTTCAAAGAAAAACTGATCGCTTATTTTATTTTATTTATTTTATTTTTTTGCTTAACGCCGAGCCGACCACGAAGGGCCATATCAGGGCGGTGCTGCTTTGACATATAGCGTGCGCCACACACAAGACAGAAGTCGCAGCACAGGCTTCACTGTCTCACCCAGTCACATTATTCTGACACCGGACCAACCAGTCCTAGCACTAACCCCATAATGCCAGACGCCAGGCGGAGCAGCCACTAGATTGCCAATTTTAAAGTCTTGGGTATGACCCGACCGGGGTTCGAACCCACGACCTCCCGATCACGGGGCGGACGCCTTACTACTAGGCCAACCGTGCCGGTTACTGATCGCTAATTCTAAATTGTATTTTATCATTGGGTATTAAATGTATACCCATCCATATTATACACTGGCAGTGCGTATAACTTCTTCAACTCAATAATTAATTTCTTTAACTCTTGAACATATTCACTATCAAATATCAGTGAGTAATAACATTTCCACAAAAAGGTCTGTGTCTTTTTATATCTTCTGTCTTCAATGTAAGTATTACTGGCGAGTGGTCAGATCTATAAACACACTCAATGTCAAAACTATTACCACACTCAATGTCGCAACCATTTACTCCAATCAACAAATTATCTGACATCAGAAAATAATCCAATCTCCCTTGTTTAAGGGAATTAAATTTCCTCCATGGCGTCTTATCGTTCCAGACATCTATCAAATCATAAAGATCCATCTCTTATCTTTTTTCGTGACTGAGGCCGATTTACATTTTATACATAATATCCTCATATCCACTTTTATATCTAACACAACATTCCAATCACCACCAATAATAACATAATCATTTCCAATCTGTCTAATCATTGCGCTTACATTTTCAAAAAAGGAGGTTTTATCTCCACTGCTTGGTCCATATATATTTACAATAGTGTACCTCTTCTTCAAAAATTCAACATCCATAATAATGAAACAACCATCCTTATTACAAACAACATTGTGCACTTTATGTTCAAAATTATTATTAAACATAACTGCACCACCATTTTCATAATATGTCAAACTGAGTAGCCCCAGCATGCTCTTACATATTGTTCATCTTGATATTTCAAATGTGTTTCCTGTCAAAAAATAAATATTACATTTTTTTTCCTAAACAAATTTCTTTCTTTTTTGGCTCACGTAAGTGTAGCCTATGCGTTGGTAAACTTTGTCTGTCTGTGCGTGCGTGCGTGCGTGCGTGCGTGCGTGCGTATGTATGTGTGTATGTCTGTGGTAGAAACTTTAACATTTTTGGCTAAACACCGAAATACTCATTTCACGTGGTTAATTTTCAAGCACCATCTTCAAATTATTGAAGCAATGATCAACATTGTGTCGGCATGTGTGTAGTTAAAGCGTGTATCCAAAGAAAACGGGTGGTGGGGGGTTTTGAAGGGGTACAAGCAGTTGACTGGTTTGTGTCGTGTGTGGTATGTAGACAGCAGGTCAGGTGTCTAGATCAGGTCAGGGGTCGCGCGAAGGATTGTGGTCCAGTTCTCACCTCGCCGATTCGCCGGGGAAGACGATTTCATGTTGTTCGGTTTCTAAGCTGCAGAAAAGTAAATAAAGAAGATACCAAAGGGAGATTTCCTACAATTTGATCTGCACAGCGTGTTTCCAATGTCCACGCGAGGAAGAGCTGTCGAAAGAGCAGTCAGTGTCGATCTTGCAGCCGTATCCCGGTAAGTTCAGAGACAGATCTAGTGTCTCCCACTCTGATAACGTGTCACCTACTGTTAATCCGTTTTGTTTTAATTTCTTTTTATTTCAGCAGACACGGATGTCAAACACAGTGCTAGGCAGTCACCTCTAGTGAAATGAGTTGATCTAAAGTGCCTGTAATGTTTGGATGTCTTTGCTCGTGGTTCGATTTATGTGAATTTCAAGACTTGCAGTAGAGTCTCAAGTTAAGTTTACTCTGCCCGAAAAAAAACTGTCCACCATTTACTTGAACATGCAGATATAAGGAAAGGGAATGAATCTGTTCTCAAAGTCAAAATGATCACGATTTTTTCCTCAGATTCAAAACATGCACTGTCATGGTTTTGTCTGTACAATTTAGTAAGTCTTAAGTACTTTGCAACAACTTCCTTGAACGTGAAAGACAGTTTTTGAATGCTAGATCTGTATCGCGTTTCATTCCAGACTCGATCCTCTCTTTGATTGTAGATCTACTGTTTGCTGTTTACGCACTATCATATGATTCGCTATGTAACGTTTGGTAAGCTTACCTTGCAACAGCTTTCTTGTCTTTGTTGGCATTTCTGGCTGTGTTGACCGTCAGAATTATTTTAAGAACCAGGCTGCTGCAGTCGACATGTTTCGCATATTGTAGGGTTACCATGCTGCATAGGTAAAGTGGCTTGTAGGCCTATAACCTGACTACATGTATTCTGTTTCAAAACACTGTTTATATTTGTGTAGGTTGTAGTCATCATAACTAATCGCATTTTGCCATTTGTTTCAGAAAGGAGGTTAACCTACAACAAGATCGACGCTATGTCAGATATATGCCTCAGCCACATGTATGAAGACTTCCGAATTTAGATCTACTCGGCATGGTGACAAGTCTTGATGAAAAGTATAGGACTGAGGACAGCAGTGGAAAAAGTGCCCACATGGCAGGTACCTAACCTATTACCCTAGTCATTTTATCTGTTTGCCTTCTTTTGAAAATTATACATGGAGTTGATATGATGCGTTAGTTTTAACTGTGTGTGTGTGTGCGTGTGTGTGTGTGTGTGTGTGTGTGTGTGTGTGTGTGTGTGTGTGTGTGTGTGTGTTTGTGTGTGTGTGTTACGGAGTGAGTGAGTTTGTGTTATGTTACTGTTTGTTGATTTCTTACGGGAGCCTTGAAGGCTTCGCCTCTTGTTTTACTGTCATTTATACCGTTACAATTAAAGGGATACGCGGCATTTGACCAAATATATATGACAGTGCTCTAATATTTTCTGGGCAAGATATAGACACCATCCACATTGATTTAGTGTAAAAAAAAAGTAGGGACAACGTTTTAGTTTTTTTGCTATGAGGCCCTCTTTTCGGCAGTTTCTGAACATTTTGACCAAAACAGTGGTTATATGATATGCATGGTGTTCAGCAGTCATTAGTGAATGGGTACTTTTTTTGTATTGTGGTAGGTAGAATATGCTTTTTAGTAACAAAATATGTCAATTGACACAAAAAATTAAAGTAAACTCAAACCGATAACGACATCCTGTGTTGAAATAATTACAATTTCCTTATATCTGCATGTTCAAGTAAATGGTGGACAGTTTTTTTTCGGGCAGAGTAAACTTAACTTGAGACTCTACTGCAAGTCTTGAAATTCACATAAATCGAACCACGAGCAAAGACATCCAAACATTACAGGCACTTTAGATCAACTCATTTCACTAGAGGTGACTGCCTAGCACTGTGTTTGACATCCGTGTCTGCTGAAATAAAAAGAAATTAAAACAAAACGGATTAACAGTAGGTGACACGTTATCAGAGTGGGAGACACTAGATCTGTCTCTGAACTTACCGGGATACGGCTGCAAGATCGACACTGACTGCTCTTTCGACAGCTCTTCCTCGCGTGGACATTGGAAACACGCTGTGCAGATCAAATTGTAGGAAATCTCCCTTTGGTATCTTCTTCATTTACTTTTCTGCAGCTTAGAAACCGAACAACATGAAATCGTCTTCCCCGGCGAATCGGCGAGGTGAGAACTGGACCACAATCCTTCGCGCGACCCCTGACCTGATCTTGACACCTGACCTGCCGTCTACATACCAAACACGACACAAACCAGTCAACTGCTTGTACCCCTTCAAAACCCCCCACCACCCGTTTTCTTTGGATACACGCTTTAACTACACACATGCCGACACAATGTTGATCATTGCTTCAATAATTTGAAGATGGTGCTTGAAAATTAACCACGTGAAATGAGTATTTCGGTGTTTAGCCAAAAATGTTAAAGTTTCTATCACAGACATACACACATACATACGCACGCACGCACGCACGCACAGACAGACAAAGTTTACCAACGCATAGGCTACACTTACGTGAGCCAAAAATCAGCGAATCTTGTTGTTCAAACAACCATAATGACAAAAGAAAATATGACAGTACTCTGATTTGTTTGCAGCAGGATATTTGATATCTTACCTTCAAAATAAACACAAGAAAACTGTAGGTCAACGTGCTTTTTTTTGAGTGGCAGCATCTTTTATACCCCTACCCCCTACTTTTTGGAATAAAAATCATAGGTATTATAAGGAATATGCCAGTGCTCTAATATTTTCTGGGCAAGATATAGACACTATTCACATTCATTTAATGTAAACAAAAAAGAATAGGGTTACCATTTTAGATTGTTTTTTTTGCTTTCAGGCCCTTATTTTAGCAATTTTGTGCGAATTTTGGGCAAAACGGTGGTTACATGAAAAATGCATGGTGTTCAGCAGTCTTTAGGGAATGAGTATTTCTTTTTTGATTGTGGTACAGAGAATGCTTTTACTACTGTAAAACTTTTAGTAATCAGATGTGTCAATAAAAAAAAAATCAAAGGTAGACTCAGATGCCGCGTAACCCTTTAAATGTACAAATTCGAAAACCGTTCTGTTCACACATTGTGAATAACAAAAACACTCCATATAAACTGGATAACATGATTTGTGGTCTGTTTGGCATTCAGTCCATTAAACACAAAAATAAACCACACATTCATAACAACGGCAGTATGGGAGAACAGGGGAAATAACTGTTCGCCACATAAATATGCACTCATTTGAACTAAGGTTGAGTTCGGAAAGTTCATTGAGTAAACGTCATACTTCAAAAGAAGGCTAAGCTTGTTTGGTACAGAGAAGACCACACGAGCGCGTTCTTGCTTTTGTACCAACATTGATCCCCAAATGTAATATACACAGTACATTTGTGTTGAAGTGTGCAAAATGCAGAATTTTTGCAACAATACTGTAAAAAGTTATTACAGTTTAATAACACTTTTCGAAAGTGTTCCAGTACGTTAAAAAAACTCATCAAAACGCCATGCTATTTTACACACGTTTTGGCAATTGTAATAACAATATTCATGTCAAATTTAAAAGCAATACAATGAGCCATTACAAAACTACGGGCTTTTTACCCCCATAGCCCACACAAAATGACACGGAAACAAGCCTTTTACGGCTTCTGACGAGGCTGACACCAGTGTTCTTCAAAATGGCAAAACAACACTGCTAGGCACAACAGCTGAACTAAATTAATTTGTATGGGTAGAAAATGAGTTGTTCTTCCTTTTGAGATCAAAAACGGGGTCATTCTTGCTTATTTTGGATGTTTTGTGTATGTTAGTGTCTGCAAATTTGCTTTTGCGAATTTGATTTTGGGGGGTGTCTTAGGTCTCCGGTACACTGCATAAACACTAATATATGAAAAAAATGACACTCTTTATTTCATACGGTAGGGGAAGGAATTACCTTTCTTGCAATACACTTGGTTTTAACATAACTGGCCGCATCCCAAAGATCTACAGCTAAATGTATGTGTGTATTTTTTTATGACGAATAGTGTAGAACACTGTAATACAACAAGATGTGAAGGTTAAACTTTTATAACCTCTGTTATGGTCGGCCGTGAGCTCACTTCGACACATTAATTAATGTCAATTCCTTGTTACTCCTAGTTCTAGAGCAATACATATTACTCAAAACGTCATCTCCATTACTCCGTCGCGATATAACCTTGAATGGTTGAAAACGACGTTAAACACCAAATAAAGAAAGAAAGAAAGATCTCCATTACTGTCCGAGCCAACTTTTTAAGAATCTACATTTATCATAAAATCATAAGCAAGCTATCTCTAATCACTTGCACTATGATTTTAAATGACACGATCATCAATGCTCTTGCTGCAGTACTTTTTGTGCAAGAGGAAGTCCATGTTAGTCGTTGCTATGGCTAAAAGTAAATGTCCGGGGAAATAGGCGTAAACGCAGTAACTTCTTTGAGGAATATTGTTTTCATCCCATGTATGTGGATTTTTTACAAACGAATACCCTTAAAATAACCATCAAACGGTTTTAGTTTATGAACAGGTCTTACTTATGTAACCATCATCTTCGTTACCGGCGTATTCTAGCAGAAGAGAAACAGTTATTGTTCCATCGTGTAATAAAATGTTCGCTCACAGGAGCATACTACAAAACAATCATTAACAAGGCAGTCAGGTGTCTTCTAGCCCTGTCGTGAGGCGAAATCCGAGCGCCCGTCATCTCCGTTACCGTCATCTCCGTTACCGTTATTTGCGGGCCAAAACAGGATGTCGTTTTCGACGTGTTTGTGGCTGGTGGAGTGACGGGAGGAAGGGGGGACGGTGTTTCGCTGGCTGCTTATGCATAAACAAAAATATATTCGAATATAAACTTGCCTTCCCAGTGCGTGCATTTTCGGTTTTGTGTGGTCGTGTCTATGCGCACATGATTCTTTGTTTTACATGAGCAACTCAGCCTCCTGTTCGATTTGGAACGGTGTTTTTTTTCTCAATCTCTCGATTCACGACTTGCATGACCGCGTGACCCAGCATAATTGGCAGACCCAAGGTAAAGGCCATACGGTTTGTGGGGGGATCTGTGGGGGGATCCAGAACTTCCGGTTAGAAAAAAAACGTTGGGAAAACACGCGGTACTTGACACATGGCTTTCTTTGTAAGAGTGATCAGCACACAGAACAGATGTACATCGTTACCCAGCTGCAGCAACTCACTTATCAAAGTATGTGACTGTCCTCAGTGAAACGTTCTTGCATATAATTCGCACATATGCTAAAACGCGTGGGAAACATGTTTCACCATTTACGTGTTTTCCTCCAGGAGGTTTGATGACGGCCACTATAGGCTATGTCCCAAACCCTACTACAAGTCGGGAATAACACATTAAAATACCCATATTAATTTGCACGCACATACTTATCCCAACGACATAAAATTACAAACATAAACATTCATTATCACATAAACATGCATGCACCTTCCTGTATCATATGCATTTCCAAACATATGATGTAATTTGTTTTTCCTCGGATAAGATAACAAAATATTTCTTAAATCCGGAGTCTCCTGATAAGAAAAACCTCGAATATCAGAAGAAAAAGTTCCCTGGACTTCCTTATAAGCGGGTTCCACTGTAATTGCTTCATGTGACAATTACGGTGTTTCAGTTGGTCAACTTACAATGTGGATGTAATGAAAACTAAAGATCATTTCTGCTGGGTACCCAATTTCCCATGTTGGTGAACGATTAAGCTATACAAAAACACAAATCATGTACAAAAAAGCCAGAAAGTGGTTTTCGTCTTTTTTTTCAAAATACAGTGGTCGCATCTTATTGACAATGAGGGTTTACGCCTGATGTCACATAGCATACATTAAGTCAAGACAGTCAATTGGTGCATGGTGGGACTATATCTCAAGACTACCAGAGAATGTCTTAAAACTCAGTTTCACTTGCATTTGCAGGTTCTGTGACCGATACTTTTGTATTTGATGATAGTTTATCACCCATGCCTTGATTTAGAATTGAACATAACATATTCCAAACATCGTTTCTAAATTTTGTGCCCGTTAGGCAATACAAATAAAAATTAACAGCACTATTACTGTACCACAACAAGTTTAAAAGCCAGTAGGCAAAATATTGCAAATCCCGCTGATCTTGATTAAGGTCGGAGAAAGGAGTAGTGTAAGGCAAAATGATAGAATAGAACGACAAAGGGGATGAGAGCAAGAAGAAGGTGACAGAGACAACGACAAGAGTCACTGTCATCGATGACACTTTTTTGGTTCGTGACGTCAGCTGATCAGACTGGCTTGATGCCAGTGTAACTCGAGCTTTGCGGACAGAGTCAGTGACTTTCCACACAAGGACCGAGTTGCTGACTATGAGAATGATGACAGGAAGCAGAGAATACATCATTGTGTCAATCCATGGCCAGATTTTATTTTAAAAAAAATGATACTCGGGCACGACAGTGTAACGACGACATGTTTCCGTTTGATTTCCAGCACTGGTGAGACTCATCCCATACAGAAAGTGAGAATTGATCGCCACAAATATTATTGTCATGACAATTATGTAAAGTTTGGCCTTCTTGTGGGTACACATTAGGTTTACTTTGTGAGGCCAGATTACAGATGCTGCCCGCTGAGTGGTCATTGCAACTACAAGCCATACAGATAAAACACCGGTGGTGAAGGCGATCATTCCCATCAGTTTACAAACTAGTGTATGAGTGTGTATCAAGGCAAAGCCGAAGGTATACTCAATCCAAAGGGTAAACAGGCCATTGTAGAGCAAACACAGATCAGAGACTGCCAAAGCGTTGAAGTATAGGTTGAGAGATGAAACCGAACTTGGTCTGCTGAAGAGTGCAATAATCATGATGTTACCAAATGTGCCGAACACCAGTATGATGGGTGGTACAGTTTTCATCATAAGATTAGTTGCCAAAAATACGTAATAGACTTTGCTATCGCTGTGACTGTGATTGAAACTTAAATCAGTATGTGAAGTGGTGTCTGCCAGAGGTGTTGTATCCATGTTTTCCTCCATAAGGTTATTTCCAGATGATATATATCAGCTTTGCTTTGAGAACCACACAACTGTCTGAGAATGTACGACTTATATATCAAAACATGTAACAACAACGTGTCATGCTACACAAACACGAGCCAAAACACTGCTCCATTCAATATGTGGCACCATACATTTAACTTGGCGACGATAGAAAACGTTCTCTTGTCTCAATACTTGGGTCAACTAACAGAAACTCGTTTGGTGATGAAGTACCTTTGTGGGCGGTATCTGCACACAGAAAAAAAACCACCTCAATTTTACAAACTGCAGCGAGTCTCCGCAATCAACCAATCTTTAGATCTACAGGCGTATTTACATGTTCGAAAATGCATTCAAAATGACATCTGCTTTCCAGCAAAACATAGTACGTACTGTCGTTCTTTTGACGTCAATGTTCTGTGATTAAGTTTAGAATAAAACAGACCGGCACGGTTGGCTTAGTGGTAAGGCGTCCGTCCCGTGATCGGGAGGTCGTGGGTTCGAATTCCTAAACGCCCCACTGAACGACTGACGTCACAGCCGCTTCGGCCTTTTCCGGAGGAACACTGCGTGCCACTTCGATCGCGTTGCACTTGCAGTCATTCGGCGATGCCACCTTGATTATCAGTTAATAAAGTTATTATTCAGAAAGAAATTAGTTCTTTCTTTTGTTACACTTACACATAGTTTTATGAAGATCAATTTCAGACTCGGCAAAAGAATGGTTGTATCATGAGCGACTGTCACAAGCGAGAGGTGCGGTTCGGTCAGTAGGTCAGTCACTGTCGAACTGTTCGGTGCGAAGCACGGTTTTGTTTCTGGTAACTATATTGATTTCTTCAAGTTGTACTAATGTTTACGCTTTGCGCTGCGGTTTAATATGTGTGCTTGTTATTGGCTTATACGGTGAGCCCACGCCGTTTAGTTTGCAGACTGTGCACATGACTTTGTGAGCTCTGTGTAATCGCGTTTTCATCATAACATACCACCGTGCTAAACCGCTTTGGGGGAAATGGTTTAAAAATAAATTAAAATTTTTTTTTAAAAATAAACGGAATGCATCGGGGTTGAAAAGATTGAAGGGTGGAGTTAAGGATACAAAATAGATGACAAAAATAAAGCAAACAAGAAAAAAAACTGTAACCAGAAGGGAGTCGAACCCGAGTCAGCTGACCTTCAAGCTAGAGCACAAACCACTAGGCTACGACAGCAACTGACAGACAGGGCTACAAAAGTGAAGGCAATTCAGGGTTACTCCGTCGTATGTGGCGTTTCTCGCGCATGAAGGTTCTGTTACCAACTCTACGGCGAAGAAAGGTTGCATTTGAAGTTAAATGTCCACTAAAATATCAAAGGAAACACCATTTCTGAACAACACAACGGTTTGCGCTCGCCTCTCACAGTCGTTCAGGTGAAACCAAAGCCTGATACAGCAGATATTCAGTTGAACACTTCCACGTCACACTGAAACACTGAGCTACAGTTTAGTAACGTGATATGTTTTCAATTGTTCGTTCACTTATATTGCTTTCAGATTTAACACACCAAGATGAATGAAACAGTGGCACGGTTTTCGTTGCGAAAATGTGCAATGGCAGTGCTACGCGATCGAAGTGTGTATTATGTACACGCGGTGTTCCTCCGGAAAAGACCGAAGCGACATGTGACGTCAGTCGTTCAGTGGGGCGTTTAGGAATCGCAAATTCGCGGCCGGGTCATACCTAAGACTTTAAAATTGGCAATCTAGTGGCTGCTCCGCCTGGCGTCTGGCATTATGGGGTTAGTGCTAGGACTGGTTGGTCCGGTGTCAGAATAATGTGACTGGGTGAGACATGAAGCCTGTGCTGCGACTTCTGTCTTGTGTGTGGCGCACGTTAAATGTCAAAGCAGCACCGACCTGATATGGCCCTTCATGGTCGGCTGGGCGTTAAGCAAACAAACAAACAAGTCGCGTAAGGCGAAATTACTACATTTCGTCAAGCTGTGGAACTCACAGAATGAAACTGAACGCACTGCATTTTTTCACAATGACCGTAGTTTGCCGCTTGTGCAAAACGGAGTGAAACTGACGAGCCTGTTCAGCGCGGTAGTGGTTTCGCTGTGCTGCATAGCATGCTTTTCTGTACCTTCAATTCAATATCAATCAATCAATCAATCAATGAGGCTTATATCGCGCATATTCCGTGGGTACAGTTCTAGGCGCTCTGCAGTGATGCCGTGTGAGATGAAATTTTATACGGCCAGTAGATTGCAGCCATTTCGGCGCATATTTACCTTTCACGGCCTTATTCCAAGTCACACGGGTATGGTACACAATTATTAACTGTGCCTAAGCAATTTTGCCAGGAAAGACCCTTTTGTCAATCGTGGGATCTTTAACGTGCACACCCAAAGTAGTATACACGGGGGGTGGTTCGGACACCGAAGAGAGTCTGCACACAAAGTTGACTCTGAAATAAATTTCCGCCGAACCTGGGATCGAACTCACGCTGACATCGGCCAACTGAATACAAATCCAGCGCGCTACCAACTGAGCTATATCCCCGCCCCAATATGAAGCTTATATAGCGCGTATTCCGTGGGTACAGTTCTAAGCGCTTGTCGAAGAGTTGTCAACACAGGACTAACAAAGAAACTAACATCTACAGATGGACACGAACCCTATCACACACTAGCAAACCCTGATAAACATACAACAAACAACTGTTTAACAACAATGTACACATCAATAGCTAGGTCCAAACAAAATAATATTAAGCACAAAGAAAACACCTCTCACAGAGCACAGCACAAGAATGTCTTTTGGGGCACAACACATCACGTCGAACATGAAAGTCGCAGCCAGCTACGGGAAGAACTGAGTCAAGAGAGGGGCTCTGGCGAAGCTCAAGCAGCAGGGAGTTCTAGACGGAGGGGCCCGCGGAGGGAAATGCACGCTGACCAGCAGATGCGAGTTTCGAGCGAGGGATGTGGAGGCGGAGTGGGTCAGCAGCAGAACGAAGGTGACGGTCGGAGGGCTGGGTGTGCAGGTCCAGGGAGGATTGAAGGTACTCGGGAGCAGAGTCGTTGAGACACTTGTAGACCAGAGTGGACAGTTTGTAGGAGATTCGGGTGTTGACAGGGAGCCAGTGCAAGGAGCGAAGTAGGGGGGTGATGTGGTCTCGCTTCGTCTTCCTCAACGTCAGCCTGGCAGCAGCGTTCTGGACTCGTTGTAGGCCATGAATGGATGAGGCGGGGAGGCCAGCCAGAAGGGAGTTGCAGTAGTCCAGACGACTGAAGATGAGGGAGACAACCAGCTTGACACAGGCGTCGTGGGTGAGGTAGCGACGGATGGAGGCGATGCGTCGTAGGTGGAAAAAGCAGGTCTTGATGATGAAGGAGATGTGTGTCTGCATGGAGAGAGTGGAGTCGAGAAAGACGCCAAGGCTCTTGACAGCAGGGGAGAATGGAACAGTCGTGTCATCCAGCCTGAGGTCGGTCACAGTGAGGGAAGCAATCTTCTGTCGTGTTCCAACGAGAAGGGCCTCCGTCTTCTCACTGTTCAGCTTCAACTTGTTCTCAGTCATCCAGTTCTTGATGTCAGTGAAACAACTGGAGATGGATCCCAGGAGATGGTCAACGTCCTCCGGCTTGGCGCTGTTCTGGAGCTGCGTGTCATCGGCAAAGGAGTTGTAGTTCAAGCCGTGGCGTTCGATGACCAGGGAGAGGGGTTGGGTGTACAGGGTGAAAAGGACAGAGCCGAGGACAGACCCTTGTGGGACGCCGAAGCGGACAGGGACAGGCTGAGAAGAGAACGAATCAGTGGTGACCGTCTGAGAGCGGTTCTGGAGGTAGTTCCGGAACCAAGAGAGGGCGGTGTCGTGAATGCCGAACGTGGTACTGAGGCGATCGACGAGTAGCTAGTGGTCGATCGTGTCGAAGGCCGCGGAAAGGTCCAGCAGCACAAAGGCAGAGACAAGACCGCTATCTGTTGCGTTCAGGAGGTCCGTGGTGATTCGCAGGAGCGCCGTCTCGGTGCTGTGGTGAGGGCGGTACGCTGACTGGTACACCGGCATCAGCGAGTTCCGAGACAGGTGGGCGCTCAACTGCCCCAGGATGATACGCTCCAGAAGCTTGGAGAGGAAAGGCAGGTTGGACACAGGACGGTAGTTCTTCAACTCGTTGACGTCAGGGCCGGGCTTCTTGATGAGTGGGCGGACAACGGCAGACTTGAAGCAGTCGGGAACGACGCCTGTGGCCAGGGAGATGTTGATGATATCTGTGATAAACGGCAGGAGCTTGTCCAGACACTTGGTGAAGAGGAAGCCTGGCAGGGGGACTAGATCGCAGGTCTTGATGGCCGTCTTGGTGATGAGTCGCTTGACGTGGTTTTGAGTGACAGGCTGAAAGCACGTGAGGGGGAAGCCGGAGAAGGAGGGGGAGGGTGGGGACGGGACGAAGGGCTGCTGATCGAGTGTTCTCCGAAGCTTGTCAATCTTGTCCTTGAAGAACTCCGAGAATAACTCCGGGATATCTTGTGGTGGGTGAGCAGTGGGTAAGGGGGCAGCGGGGGAGGAGCCCAGGAGAGAGCACATGATGGAGAACAGCTCCCTGGACGATGAAGCGTTGGCGATGCGGTCGTGGAAGTGGACGTCGGCCTCCTAATCGGAAGGTCGAGGGTTCGAATCCCGGCCGCGGCCGCCTGGTGGGTTAAGTGTGGAGATTTTCCGATCTCCCAGGTCAACTTATGTGCAGACCTGCTAGTGGCTTATCCCCCTTCGTGTGTACACGCAAGCACGAGACCAAGTGCGCACGTAAAAGATCCTGTAATCCATGTCAGAGTTCGGTGGGTTATAGAAACACGAAAATACCCAGCATGCTTCCTCCGAAAGCGGCGTATAGCTGCCTAAATGGCGGGGTATAAACTGTCATACACGTAAAATTCCACTCGTGCAAAAACACGAGTGTACGTGGGAGTTTCAGCCCACGAACGCAGAAGAAGAAGAAGAAATATACACACACAAACCAGAAGGAGTGAGAGCGAAAGAAACAAGAGGCGAAGCCTTCAAGGCTCACGTAAGAAATCGACAAACAGTAACACAAACTCAATCACTCCGTCACACATACACACACACACACACAGAAAGAGCATAGGTGAAACTGTGCAAGAAAACGAGCCACTAGATCTAGATCTGTCTGTCTGCATGTAGCCTACTAGGGACACTACTGCCAACTAGTCTCGGCCCGCTCAAAATAACAATGACCGAGACTTTCAGTAATTCCTTCGCGTGACGTCTAACCCTCTTACGTCATAATGTGACGTCAATGTAATGTGACGTCTTCAAATGTTAGAGTTTCTACCACAGACATACACACACACACATACATACATACATACATACATACGCACGCACGCACGCACGCACAGACAGACAAAAGTTAGCATCGCATAGGCTACACTTACGTGAGCCAAAAATGAGAAAGAGAGAGTCGCCAGTAAGTAGTGGTATTGACAGGTAGCGATAATGACACGTAGCGCTAAAAGATGTAGTGCTGTCGACACGTAGTGATAATGAACGAATGATAGCGACTCATAGACAAATTATTTGTAGCACTAATCAACGTAGCGATAGCGGCACGTAGCACAAATGACACGTAGGACAACACGTAGCACAAATGACACGTAGCGATACGCACCCCTTATTTACCTTGTAATTGCTCTGGTTTTGTCTGTCGATCATCGTGCTTCTGTTCAAACTGAAATGTGTCTGTCGCCAGTAAGGTTAATAGATTAAACTGTGCTTGGAGAACTCGACCTGCTGTGCAGTTAAGAGTTGTATCCACTTCATTTTCAGGCTTGCATAGTGTTTAATTGATTCACTTTGTGTCAGTGCAACGTACCATTTAATTTTTGTTTTGATAGATCAGCTGTGCATTTTTAGATCAGCGGTGCAGTGTTCGTGGAAGGGAGGTTACTCTAGCTTCACCTCAAATGAACAGCGAGGTTCGTTTGCTGTCACTGTCACTATCAGTTGATTCTTCGCTTTTGTTCTTTTTTGACTCGACCTGCACCCAAAGTGTAAAGACAAACGCTTTGTTTACTGAATCGCTTACCACATATACGTATCATGGTTTTGTCCTCTGTGAATGTTGTGTTTTCTTTTGTTTAGCCATGTGAGCAATGCTCTTCATCAATCCGCTGAAACATGTTCGGTGCAGGGTCAAGGGTCGGCAGAAGTATAGTTCCTCGGCCAAACCGGAATCGGAACTATGATATATTTTTTTGAGCCCATTATGTAATTATTGAAGCCGAAAAATACAACATATATACCCATAGTGGCATTACAGAGACAAAGAAGGAGCTCATGGGATATATATATATATAATGACGTCAAGAGCGAGAATGCATAGAAATTATACATGAGCAAGGGAGATCATCCTTTACTCTGTGTGTGTCTCCACCGCCTACATTCCAACTAGTGGAATTTTGAAAGCAGGGAGCACACTAACGGTAATGGAAGAGGTGGGGGGTGGGGTAAGAATTAGATCTAGAAAGAACTCTTCACAGACAGCCTACTGGAGAATCAAACCCTTTCGGAGCCGATTGCAACACTGAACAATAATAACCCGAGGAGAGTTCCACAACCTGGATTGGGAATTCCCCGTAAGTGCATTTAAGGGCATTCTCATAGAGTGCTGAACCTGAAAAGGTCCGTTTTTGTTTAGCCAAGACTGCTACCGGTTTCGAGCTGAGAAGCTCTCATCAGGGAGTCTCTTGGCATGAAACAGAGAAGAACTCTCAAACTTCTATGCAAAAGGGAAAACCACATTTCTGCGGTAGGCCCTCTGCATAGACGAGAATCCTTCTTTGATTCCCATGCAACCGTCAGTGAAGAGTAAGAAAAAGAAATTTGAAGTATCAGCAGCAGCTGCTCTTGGTTGTTGAAGCAACAAAATAGAAAGTTATAATGAGAGCGCTGCTAAAAATGCCAAAATGTGCACTCGATCGCTTGTACTTTTAAAGAAAAGTTAAATATAGAATGACGTCAAGAGCGAGAATGCATAGAAATTATACATGAGCAAGGGAGATCATCCTTTACTTTAATATATATATACTAGAGGAATACCCGGCTTCGCCGGTTTTTATCCACCAGTTTGTGCCCGGGGTCCACCTGAATATGCCCACCAAATTTGATGCAAAATATTTACGATATCACAAACAGAACTCTACAATCCACAGGTGTCGCTTTGCGAGCTATAAAGAGCTATAAATATCTCACAACTTCTAAGGCGCACAACTCTGCAGAGTCTGCTGTGAAGGGCGGCGGTAGTCTCCCTGTCACACCCGCCCCCCGTTTGAATGAACCGAACCATGGATCCTCCAAGCTTAGGTCCCTCCCAGATTCGTGGAATGGGAACAGCACGAACATGATTCAGTGACCATGATGCCATTCATGATCATATCATGTCGAGTCCCATTCATGTTGACGACGCCGAATGTAATCGAGTGCCGAATCACCATAATCACATTTGGAGGCGAAGTCCACTCACACAGGAATGAGACATTTAGAGCTTACCTCTAAGCCCTTTTTAGTCTGTTATGGCTTCTCAGAGGAAGGTCAGAACATACAGACTCAGAAAAGCAGCCATACCACATCACAAACAGAACTCTACAGTCCACAGGTGTTTTCTACAGACACACACAAACACACACACACACACACACACACACACACACACACACACACACACACACACACACACACACACACACACACACACACACACAGAAGCCGTATATATATATATATATATATATATATATATATATATATATATATATATATATATATATATATATATATATGTATAAATATATAGAGATAGATGACAGTGTATTTTTCGCGTGGCTATAAATTGATTCGACCTTTGCACTTTTACAGTGAGGACAACTTACGGGTCCAAGGAAAGCGTTCTGGACACTGCGGTGACCTTCTAAAAATAGTAACAGAACGCCGGGAATATCCGAAGATGCCCCTAATACTGTACTGCACCATACGAAGGAAGGGAGGTAAACGCTGAAAACACGGAGAAGATAAGGAAGAGTTATGGTACTTGATCCCGAAAAAAAAACCAAAATTGGTTTGCGCTGCGCGCTGAGAGCACGTATTGAAATATCTCATCGACCAGATTTTGTTTCGGGTGTATCTGAATATGGACACCAAATTTGAAGCAGATCCATCGAGAACTTTGGCCGTGCACGGCGATCACACAGACAGACAGACAGACAGACACAAGTCGTATATATATATAGATATTGCTAGTGATCTTCTCAACTGTTTTGAACCGACAGGAACAGAACTTGTGATGAATTTAGTCACTGAAAGTGAGACATTTGTTTCCTACTACACATCGCCAGAAAACTTAGAAACAAAAGCTTATCTGAACCAAAGTGATCAGACGCACCAAATTTGAAAACAAAATATGTCCAAGCAAGTGTTATTCGCTGTATTTTCCCACCACCAAAAATGTTCTGCCTGCGAACAACTGCCCTGTTACTGTCACACACTATGCAAACATCATCCACACTCACTCGCGAGTTCAGCAGTCAGTGCCAAAACACTGCACATTTTCCTCCATGACAATGCCAGTCTCCACAAGACAAGGGCGTAAATCAGGTCCAAATAATCCCATTTTACATCATGCAACCTTCATACCCGATCTCATCACCAGTGATTTATGAGGATTTTCTCGTGACAAATGCTTTTTCGAAGAAATTTCACTGCATTCCTGACTTTGCAAAATCTCTGAAATCCCAGCTCCAAGCCATCCCCAAAGAAGGCAATGTTGAGACATGTTCTGATTTGTTCAAGCATTTGTGACGTAACATCGATGTAGAAGGAGAGTGGTTCTATTGACTGCGGTAATATAGGCCAGCTACGCCAAACAGTCTCAGCAAAAATCACATCTGATCATTTTGTTTGGTCATACCTCGAATAACACAACACATAGCAAACACTGTATCTTACACTTACAATAAAACACTTGGGATATGCCTGCTAAAGATCCGAAAACTATGTATATAGTAATAAAAGTATAATGTACATCAGTTATTTACCTGTTCAATTCTGCTAAATGCAAAAAGCCCAAGAAATGTCTGTCATAACAACAGGGGCTAGAAGAATACGGATAGAAACAAACAAGTATCTCTTTATATAAGGGATGACAAGAAAAGCTTTACTGGTTTTTGAATCAGGAATCTAATGTATTAAAGGTCAGCTTGGTGGGGTGCGGCTGTTTCCGTTTCTCTGAAAATTCAACTGATGCTTGCAAAAATTGCTTTGGGATTTTTGTTTACATTTGTTAGTCAACTTTGACTACATGTTTTAAAATAGACGGGGAATCGACACGAGGGTGGTTGTGGTGGTAGTGGTGGTGGTGGTGGTAGTGGTGTTGTTGGTGTTATTGTTGGATGGTGGTTTTTTTCTTCTTCTTCTTCTTCTTCTTCTTCTTCTTCGTCTTCTTCTTCTTCTTCTTCTTCTTCTTCTTCTTCTTCTTCTTCTTCTTCTTCTTCTTCTTGTAGTGCTGAAGTGCTGTTGTTGTTGTTGTTGTTGTTGTTGTTGTTGTTGTTGTTGTTGTTGTTGTTGTTGTTGTTGTTGTACTTCTGAAGAAGAAGAAGAAGAAAAAGAAGAAAAAGAAATATTTGAAGAACCACATGCATAGAAAGACATATTCACACTGCTCTGCAAATACTAGTGAAATGCTAGTAACCGGCTTAATTTGTTACAACATTCAGATTTTCATATTACACACGCAGATTCCCTATCCACTCTTCCACCTGACTTTTCCGTCCCAAGACTGTGAGGTGAGTTTTGATAGGTTTCTTTGGCATCCAGACCACAAAGGCAAACCCATAAACTTTTCTTTCAAGCACGATCGCGTTTGCTGAACGAATTGCGTACGTAGATACAGGTTTTACGTGTTTTTACTTGTTTAAAGACTGGGTATCACCCTTCTCACGGTTACATTATACCTTGACCTCTAAGGTTATACAGACACCAAAAGATGATTTTACACGCGAATAATGCCCCTTTTGAATGCCGAACGAATGGAGGGGTTGTAAAAACATATTTTTCACGGGAGCTTAAGCAAGGGTGAATATGTTATAAAAATTAGGCTTTAGGTGTGTTTGAAAAAAACCCCGTGTTTTGAAATATGAGAACGAAATTAAAAACTCTAGTCTTTATATAAATTCAGCTTGCATAAACAAACTAACGCCTATTTACAACAGACGCATGAGTACAAAAACAAATGCGCGGTCTACATATAGACACAAATTAAGCAGACGGACAGGCAGACAGAAACAAAGAAAGAAAGAGACGCAGGTACACACATTTACAGTCAAGCAAACTAACCAACACACATGCCGACACACAGACATACACGCACGCGCACATCTCAGGGTTTGACAGACGAAACATTTGAAAGACAAAGAAATACAGAAAGGAATGTTCACATGCCAGTATACTGGCACATAGCCAACATCAGTATACTTTGCTTCTTTGGTAGCTTGCTTGCTTTGTCGTTTGGATAAATTGTTTGTTATGATGTGTGTTAGTTTTTTTGCTGGTTGGCGGGTTATCTCTCTTGCTCTTTGGCAACTCTATGGGTTGATTGGTAAGCCGTTAGAAGAAGCAAATGTGTGGCGCATACACGGGTTTGTATGCAAGGTTTTCAAAAGGTTTGTTTGTTTGTTTGTTTGCTTAACGCCCAGCCAACCACGAAGGGCCATATCAGAGCGGTGCGCCTACACAAGACAGAAGTCGCAGCACAGGCTTCATGTCTCACCCAGTCACATTATTCTGACACCGGACCAACCAGTCCTTGCACTAACCCCATAATGCCAGACGCCAGGCGGAGCAGCCACTAGATTGCCAATTTTAAAGTCTTAGGTATGACCCGGCCGGGTTTCGAACCCACGACCTCCCGATCACGGGGCGGACGCCTTACCACTAGGCCAACCGTGCCGGTTTTTTCAAAAGGTCAAGTTGTTTGTGAGTGGACATCAACTTCAAAGACAAATAGATTATATTAATATATGGCGAAGAAAACGCCCGTGACTTAAAGAATTTGACAGCCTTTGTGTTTAGATTCTTCTTAATCTCCCCATTTTTGCTTGATGTACCCCAAAAAGGTCCGTCCACTTCGACATGTTGTCAAACCACAGGGCTGATTAACTACCAGCAAAATGTCAGCAATTTTGCAACAAAGAAGCGCTGCAAAAACAGATAAATTGACATTTGCAATTACGGAATGGGCGGCGCGCGAGCGTGTGTGTGTGTGTGCGTGTGTGTGTGTGTGTGTGTGTGTGTTTGTGTGTGTGTGTGTGTGTGTGTGTGTGTGTGCCTGTCCTGTCTTTGGGTGTGTAAGTGTGTGTGTGTGTGTGTGTGTGTGTGTGTGCCCCTGTCCTGTCTTTGGGTGTGTGTGCGCGCGCGTACACGCACTATACTGATAATGTCAGTAGCAAGCAGCATTTAGAGCTTTCAAAGCTTGTAATTGACGCACTTTACGATTAGCTGTTTTGGGCAGTCTACCTTAAAAAAATCAACGGAAAGCACGAGAATGACCTTTCCCTCCATTATTTCTATTTGTGCCGTCGCAGTTTTTTGGCCGCTTTGAAATTAATATCCCGGGACGGCTTAGAACCATTAAAATAACATCAAAGAAACTCAGTACACCACTGGTGTTTTGACAGATGAGGCCTTAAGGTCAGAGGGGAGACGATCGTGTTTCTCGGATGAACTTACCTGGGAAGATTAGGGAGAAGGAAGAGAGAGAAGGGCTGGCTTGGAGGAAACTAGAGAGATAGGAAGACAGAGAGAGAGAGAGAGAGAATGCGTGTGTGTGCGTGTGCGTGTGTGTGTGCGTGTGTGTGTGAATGTACGTCCAAGTGTTTGTGTTTGTGTTTTTTTGTGTGTGTGCGTGCGTGCGCGTGCGTGTGTGTGCGTGTGTGTGTGTGTGCGTGTGTGTATGTATGTGTCTATTTGTTTGTGTGTGTGTCTGTCTGTGTGTTTAGTGTGTGTCGAATTGATAACCTGAGTTTTGATATGTTTATACATGGATTGTGTGCTATCGTGCATGCAACAAAGCACAAAGACAACTACACTTTGTACCTGCAGGTGTGTTTTTCAGTTTTTTTGTTTGTTTTTGTTTTTACAGTTTTAGTCAACTGTTGGAGGTGGTGATGGTGGTGACGTTGCTGCTGGTGCTTCTGCTTCTTTCCTGCTGTTGTCGTCGTAGCTTCTTGGTGTTTTTTTGTTGTTGTTGCTGCTGTAATAGTAATGATGTTGCAATTGATGATCATATTTAAGGGCTAAGAAGACAGTAGTGTTCGTTATAGAGAGAAAGACAGACAGAGACAGACAGATAGCGAAGCAGAGAGAAATACAGGGGCAGAGACGGAAAAACAGAGGCAGCGATAGTGAGAGAGACAGCGAAAGAGACGCAGAGAAAAAAAGAAAATATATATATATATATATATAAAGAAAGTTATAATGACTCATTAAATTAAATGCACTTACGGAGAATTCCCAATCCATTGAGGTTGTGGAACTCTCCTCGGGTTATTCTTGTTCAGTGTTGCAATCGGTTCCGAAAGGGTTTGATTCTCCAGTAGGCTGTCTGTGAAGAGTTCTTTCTAGATCTAATTCTTACCCCCACCCCCCACCTCTTCCATTACCTCTAGTGTGCTCCCTGCTTTCAAAATCCCACTAGTTGGAATGTAGGCGGTGGAGACACACAGAGTAAAGGATGATATCCCTTGCTCATGTATAATTTCTATGCATTCTCGCTCTTGACGTCATTCTATATATATATATATATATATATATCTATATCTATATATATATACGACTTGTGTGTGTGTATGTGTGTGTGTGTGTGTGTGTGTGTGTGTGTGTGTGTTTGATCGCCATGCACGGCCAAAGTTCTCGATGGATCTGCTTCAAATTTGGTGTCCATATTCAGATACACCCTGCACAAAATCTGGTCCATGAGATATTTCAATACGTGCTCTCAGCGCGCAGCGCAAACCGATTTTGGTGTTTTTTGGGGGATCAACTTCCATAACTCTTCCTTATCTTCTCCATGTTTTCAGCGTTTACCTCCCTTCCTTCGCTACGCTACGCAGTGTCCAGAACGCTTTCCTTGGTACCCGTAATTGTCCTCACTGTAAAAGTGCAAAGGTCGAATCAATTTTTAGCCACGCGAAAAATACACTGTCATCTATCTCTATATATATATATATATATATATATATATATATATATATATATATACGGCTTCTCTGTGTGTGTGTGTGTGTGTGTGTGTGTTTGAGTGTGTCTGTAGAAAACACCTGTGTATTGCACAGTTCTGTTTGTGATGTGGTACCTAGGGCGTCGTCGACAAGTATCATGAATGAATGTCGTGTTCTGTCACGTGCATGTCATGTCACACTCAGCACGAGTAATTCACTGCAGTTGCTGGCCCGTAGAGTGCGTTCTTTCACAAGCAAACATGCTGATTACATAGCGACTGCTTTAACGCACCTCGAGCTTACATAGCCAAGTCAGTGCTCAAATAGCGATTTTCTCCCGAATTCCTGAGGGTAAAGGGGGACAATCACATTTTCGTTGTGTCTTAAACACACGACACAGCTCCCTCTGCTCTTGGCGTGGGTCCAGAAAGGGGGCTAGCTGCCCTTGGTGGCGTTCCCACTCGCCCTGCAGGAGTCCTCGTGTTTCTCGGGAGAGAAGTGAAAGTCGCTAGAGGGGTGAGCTTCAGCTCACTCTTTGTCTAGGGACGCTTTTGTTACCCTGCTTTTATCCTGCCTTTTTAACCCTGAGCTGTTTGGCTTGTTTTTTCTTGGTGACCGTACCGTACCTTGTAAGTGATGAGCCAAGTTGCTAAACACAAACTGCCAAACACCACCTTTGCTGATAGGCGGGAAACGTTCATCTGGGTAGATAACTACCTTCCAACGGACACCACTGCTCTGAGGGAGCAAGATTGGTCCCTTAATATGGACCAAACAGCAAGCGGTTCTGACCGCGCCCCAGATATTCCCATGGAATCACTGAATGAGACTGACCGGGCCAGCCGGACTGGTCAGTCCCCAAAATCCAAACAGCTTAATAAAGCAATCACCAATGAGAAAACCAGCATATCTTCTCCTTTCAAGAGAAAGAGATTGCGGGAGGACGACCCTGAGGGGGGGCAGAGCTCTCCGGAATCTCTTCTCTTCCGGGATAGCCCCCCACGCTCTCAGATTACTGATCATTTTGAGGAAGACTTCACCGAAGTCAATCGTAAGAAGCCCAAAAAGAAAAAGAAGCAAAAGGTCCTCTGCGAGGGTCCCCCTCTTCAGGGAAACACAGGTATTTCCCATGCAACATCTGCCCGGGGGGTCGACACCTCCCAACCCCTAACTGAATCACAAGAAAACCAGACAACTCAACAGCCACTACCACCTGCCAATACACACACACACACAAAACAAAGACCCCGAAGAAAACTTCTTTACCAACCCAAGCAACCTCCTCCCTCCTTCTTAGAGTTCCCCGTGGTGGTGCAGGACCTGAAGGAGGGCCCTGCAACATTGCAGGGACTCGGCCTCAGGAGGAAAAAAACTTTTGACCTTGCCATCGGCGAGGTCAAAGAAATACGCATGCTGGCAGCTGGGAGCGTCCTGGTAGGGTGCTCCTCAGCATCACAACAAAACAAGCTATTGAGGCTGGACTCGATCGGCGGCATCAAAGTGAAATGCCACCGTCCGGAGGTAACAACCGAAGGTGTCATTAAACGCATACCCACAATACATTCAGGAACAGACCTGTCTGAGATGGCAGTGGGCGTGCGCGTCCGGATGGAGGATGGGAGTCTTGTAGAAAAGGGCCCCTCCTCGGTTCGATCTTTTCGCCGTCTTCTCCTTAGGGATGGGAAACCGTCTCAGGCGGTCCGTGTCACGTTTACAACGGCAATTCTTCCAGACAGCGTCGTTCTGGAGAGTGAGGTGTACGGCGTCGAACCCTACACTCCTCCAGTGCGGCGCTGTACGAAGTGCCAGAGACTATCGCACCTAAAACAACAATGCAAATCAAAAGTGCAGATCTGCCCCCGATGTGGCTCCAAGGGCCACGACGGAGCGACGTGCACCAAGGCCAAACATTGCGTAAACTGCAAGGGCGAGCATTCCGCCGCTTATCTTGGATGCCCGGAAATGAGACTGAGGCTGCAGGCCAATAAGATCAGGTCGGCAGCATACATACCATATTCTGAGGCCCTGGATCGGGCGCGGCGCGAGCTCGCCAAACAACAAAATAAAACAGCGACTGCCCCAGCGGAAATGAGGGACTCCTTCTGGCGTCCCCCTCCGCAACCGATCCGGCGGACCTCAACCCCCCGGTCCGGGTACTCTTTGGCTGTCCAGAGACCCCCCCTGGGTGGGCAAGTAAATAAAATACAAGAAATCAAAAACAAAATGACCGAACATGACAATACACTCCTTCCAGTTCATGCGGACAGTTCTGCTGCAACCGCGAAGCACCAAACAACTTCGCAAAATCCAAATCCTGGCCCCCAGGCGCCCTGTAAGTCTCAGACGGCTCGGGCAGAGGCGCCGCTTCATGGGACCCCCGGGTTAAAGGCCTCCCTCCTACGCAAAGCCCAGAACAGGAAGGAGGACTCGAAAGAAGAGCAGCTCTTCGAGAGGTTGATGGGGAGAATGGAGGAGGGATTGGCCCAGAGATTCAGAGAATACAAACTTAAAACTGAACAGGAAATAAAGCAGCAGATGAGGGAGGAGCAGGAGAAGGCAGAGCTTGAGCTAGCCGACGCTGCACTAGATAAGCTAAAAACAGGAGAGCAATATGCAAATTTAAATGAACAACAAAGAGGCCTTCAAGGTTTCATCGAGCAGTGCCTCGGCTTCATGGTTAAGGCCAGACAGATGCAGAGTCCTCTCGACCTGATCGACTCCCTCTCAGCTACATACACACAACTCTCCAACACCAAGGTTGAACGCTTCATTCCGGGCGGCGCCACTCTGGCGCTGGGCGCCCTTGCTGGTGCCAAGCAGTTGTCCGTGACGGATATGAAAGCTGTCAAAACCACTTTTTAACCTATTTTAAATCTGCCCTTTAACTTACCTTCTTTGTGCGTGTTAAAATGGCTGAACAAGGTGAAAGCGGTCACGGATTTATCATATTACAGTGGAACTGTCGCTCTATCAACTCTAACTTCTCTCAGCTATATAATTATATATCAAATCACTCTGCTGACATCTTAGTTATCCAGTCAATCAAGAGAAAACGCTCCCTACTGCCTTCTATAGATGGTTTTGACTTCCCTCCCATAGTAGAGCAAAAGGGCTCAGGGCAACTCATTCAAACAGCTATTTATCTAAAGTCTTCCTTAAATTACAAACCCTTTGCACCTCTCATCCCTAGTTCAGAAAATCTCAGTACATGTGCTGTTGAAATCGAAATAAAAGGATCCAAAAACCTCAACATAGTTAACATATATTACCCCCACGGGTGTAATAAAAAAGGAACTACCGACTGGCTAAAATCCCTGGATCATGGCAGGGCACACTGGTGCGTGATGGGTGATTTTAATAATCACCACCCTCTGTGGGACTCTGCTAACCCTAGATACAAACATGCCAATAGCAACCTTGCTGACGTCATTTTGGAAACTGACTTTTGTATACTAAACGATGGCTCGGCAACCAGACTTCCAGACAGAGTTGACCATTCCCCGTCAGCAATCGATCTCTCCCTTTGCTCAAATGCCATAGTCACTGACATCGACTGGAACGTTTTCCCGGACGCCCTCGGCTCCGATCACTTACCCATTGTTCTTACCTTCCGCCACTTCGCCCCTAATCGCAATAACTCGGAGGTCAGAAAAAAGTACAATTACAAACAGGCAAATTGGGACAGCTTCCGTGCGGAGCTCGAGGGTGTCAGGGAGGAAACTCTCCTTACGGATGACATCGAAGCCTCTTACAATAACATACGTCAATGTATACTCACTGCTGCCAATAATCACATTCCGCTTAAATCAGTAAATCCTAACTGTAAGGCCAAAAGGAATGAGTGGTGGAATGCAGACTGTGATGAAGCCTTGGCAAACAAGCGATATCACATTAGGACATATCTCAGGCACTGCTCAGACGCTAACTTCACGAATATGAAGTCAGCTGAAATACAATTTAACCAGATCACCGCTGAGGCTAAACTTCAAAACTGGGAAAACTTTGTCCACAAAGAAACTAAAGATTACAAAGACTGTGGCAAAATCTGGAAGAAAATCCGCAGATTTAAATGTAGATACAGAACTAAAGAAAAGCCACTACTATCGGGTGATAAAATGACCACAACTGACTCTGAAAAGGCAAACCTATTAGCAGATACTTTTGCCAAAAATAGTCAATCAAAATCCCTAGATACTGAACGACTCAATTATAGGTTAGATCAGGAGAAGGGTTTCACATACCCCCCAGATGACAACCAGTTGCCTATAAACTGCATGTTTAAGGCAAAAGAAGTCCAAAACGCCATCTCTTCTGTGAAAGACCCAAAAAAATCCACAGGTTTAGACCCAATATCATATCACATGATAAAACATCTACCACCTAACTTTGTTAAGTTGCTCACTCAGTTTTTCAACCTATGCTGGTTAAAGGATACTATCCCCGCAGCGTGGTCAGACTCACAAGTAGTAGCAGTATTGAAGAGCGGAAAACCGGGCAATCTACCTGGCAGTTACCGCCCCATATCACTAACCCCCCACCTCAGCAAGATCTTTGAGCGTGTGGTGAACCAGAGGCTGGAGTTCCACCTCAATAAACACAATATCATTCCTACATGCCAGGCAGGTTTTAGGCAAGGTCGTTCGTGTGCGGACCACATTGTGCACGTCACTGAAAAAATCAAAAAGACCTTGGCACATAGTAATAATTCTCTTCTTGGAACCTTCTTTGATATTAAATCTGCGTACGACAGCGTCTGGCATGCTCGTCTACTCCTAAAACTCGGCAGAATCGGTGTCTCTGGCCACATGTACCAATTCATCAAAAACTTCATCAGCAATCGCAAGATGTCTGTCCGAGTGGGCTCTTCGGTGTCCGAAACCCATGCGCTGGACATGGGGGTTCCCCAGGGCAGTATCATCGCGCCAAACTTATTCAGCATCATGCTCTATGACATTACTTCTGTTAAGGTTGACGGTGCCAGTGTACTTCTGTATGCGGACGACCTCGCCTTAATAGACACTAATAGACCACGCCATAACAGAGTTACCAACACTGTTGACTTATCTTCTTACCAAACTAAAATCGACAACCTCTGTCAATATATGTACACCAACGGCTTCCAACTAGCCTCAAATAAAACAGTCTTTCTTGTTGTCTCCCGTAGACAACTGTACAGGAACTGCAGTATAAAGATAGGTTGTGATATTATCAAACCGAGCTCAGAAGTTAAGTTCCTCGGCGTTATCATCGATACCCGACTTAACTGGACCAGTCATATCGAACATCTGATCAATAAGGCCAACAAGGATCTTTATATCATACGCTACCTGGCGTCCCAATCCTGGGCCAGAGGACGTAAGTGTGTCACAGAGGTAGTGCGGGCATTAATTCGCTCCCGCCTCCTTTACGGGTGCGAAGCTTATTTCGCGACGCGCCCGGCGCTCATGAAAAAACTGGCTATTATAGAGTGCAGGGCGCTCAAAATAGCTCTGGGACTCTCCCAACAAGCGAGTAAGAGTCGAGTCTACAGCGAGTGTGGGTGGCTGCCCCTTGTGGATGAGATAAAACTCCGTTCAGCTCAGTATGCTGTCAGAGCCCACGCGGTAGAGAACTCTGCCTGCGAGGTCCTGACTGACTTTTTTCCTCAGCACCAAAATTATGAGGCCAACACCAAACATAGCACTCAACTCTTGGCCAAAACGCTACCCTTATCCGACACAGTAAACCGCATTCTAGCCGATAGCGGGGTGAAGGTCAGTTAGCTGGCCAGGGTCCCCCCGCCCTCCTACCCGCCTTGGCTTGAGGAAACCCCTACTATCATATACGACAGTGAAGATAATACTACCAAAAAAGATAACCCCATCTACCTAGCTACTGTTACAAAAGAAACCCTAAACTACAAATTCTCGGAGCATTTAAAAGTCTTTACTGACGGATCCAAATTTGCAGACGGCAGCGTTGGCTGCGCCTTTGTGATCCCAGATCTCAAAATCTCAAGGAAATATACTCTTAATAAAGACATCTCCATATTCTCAGCCGAGCTATTTGCCTTGCTCATGGCATGCACTTTTATAAATGACCTCCCAGTCACACCGCGTGCGGTAGTTTTCTGCTCTGACTCGCGCTCTTCATTACAAGCTCTGCATCGAAACACATCAAATCGGGCAGAGCTACAAAGAGAAATTCTCTTTATATGTCACCAGTTAATCTCATCCGGCACATCCGTATCATTTCTCTGGGTCCCCTCTCACGTAGGGGTCCGGGGAAATGAACTGGCGGATGTCGCTGCCAAAGAAGCGGCAGAATCTAGCCCCGCTAACACTAACATCGGCTACTCAGTAACCGAGTTCTACAGTAAAATCCGTAAACTCATTCGAAGTCAGTACGTAACATCTCTGTCCTATCAACCCATTGATATGAACGATCTACACCCCGATCTCCCAACAAACCTCCTCACTATCTTCAGACGCCTCCGTGCCGGCGGCTGCCGCTTCCATATCTTTAACAAGTCCTGCCATTGTGGAGAACCCTATTCATTTCAACACATTTTCGCTCCATGCGCTACAAATAGAATTACCTTTAAAACCTTATATGACCATATGCAGCTCCATGGTCTGAGTCCCCAGGATTATCTGCGCAGTAGCAGTTCTCTAGGCTGGTCACACAGCTTGCTGCTGTGCCGACTGGTCAGGGACTCGGACATGGGGCTGTGGGTATAACTAAGCCCAGATTATCACATCAGCGTGTTTCAGTTTGAGGTCGAGTGGCTCCCGCCATCCCTCCTGATTCCAGCGACTACCTCCTAGACAACATATCCTCACCCAAGGCCCATTAGTCGCCAAACTGTACATATTGTTTTTATTACCACGGCCTTCGTGGCTTACATCTTAATCCTTTTATTTGTAAAAAGTTTTGAGATTTATTGTTCGTGTTCCTCTTACTTGCTCATCTATTTGGTTTTATTGGTGATCCTGAAAGGTTCCACTTTTTAACTCGATTTGAAATAAAATAAAAATAATATTACAAGCCCGTTATTCAAGATATAGAATACAGACTTGTAACTCTTACCAAGAAACATCTTAACTACTTTTCATTTTAACAAATTCCACAGAGCATTATCAACTCAACCCCACCCCCTGCCCTCCTCTCCTTATTTTTTGTTTCTTTCTTTCCTCTTTTTGAAAGCGGACAAACACTCAAGTCCTTAATGGCTCAAAACCGTAGGACTTTTAATATTAATTTTAACGACTCAGCAAAACCCATGCGCTGGACATGGGGGTTCCCCAGGGCAGTATCATCGCGCCAAACTTATTCAGCATCATGCTCTATGACATTACTTCTGTTAAGGTTGACGGTGCCAGTGTACTTCTGTATGCGGACGACCTCGCCTTAATAGACACTAATAGACCACGCCATAACAGAGTTACCAACACTGTTGACTTATCTTCTTACCAAACTAAAATCGACAACCTCTGTCAATATATGTACACCAACGGCTTCCAACTAGCCTCAAATAAAACAGTCTTTCTTGTTGTCTCCCGTAGACAACTGTACAGGAACTGCAGTATAAAGATAGGTTGTGATATTATCAAACCGAGCTCAGAAGTTAAGTTCCTCGGCGTTATCATCGATACCCGACTTAACTGGACCAGTCATATCGAACATCTGATCAATAAGGCCAACAAGGATCTTTATATCATACGCTACCTGGCGTCCCAATCCTGGGCCAGAGGACGTAAGTGTGTCACAGAGGTAGTGCGGGCATTAATTCGCTCCCGCCTCCTTTACGGGTGCGAAGCTTATTTCGCGACGCGCCCGGCGCTCATGAAAAAACTGGCTATTATAGAGTGCAGGGCGCTCAAAATAGCTCTGGGACTCTCCCAACAAGCGAGTAAGAGTCGAGTCTACAGCGAGTGTGGGTGGCTGCCCCTTGTGGATGAGATAAAACTCCGTTCAGCTCAGTATGCTGTCAGAGCCCACGCGGTAGAGAACTCTGCCTGCGAGGTCCTGACTGACTTTTTTCCTCAGCACCAAAATTATGAGGCCAACACCAAACATAGCACTCAACTCTTGGCCAAAACGCTACCCTTATCCGACACAGTAAACCGCATTCTAGCCGATAGCGGGGTGAAGGTCAGTGAGCTGGCCAGGGTCCCCCCGCCCTCCTACCCGCCTTGGCTTGAGGAAACCCCTACTATCATATACGACAGTGAAGATAATACTACCAAAAAAGATAACCCCGTCTACCTGGCTACTGTTACAAAAGAAACCCTAAACTACAAATTCTCGGAGCATTTAAAAGTCTTTACTGACGGATCCAAATTTGCAGACGGCAGCGTTGGCTGCGCCTTTGTGATCCCAGATCTCAAAATCTCAAGGAAATATACTCTTAATAAAGACATCTCCATATTCTCAGCCGAGCTATTTGCCTTGCTCATGGCATGCACTTTTATAAATGACCTCCCAGTCACACCGCGTGCGGTAGTTTTCTGCTCTGACTCGCGCTCTTCATTACAAGCTCTGCATCGAAACACATCAAATCGGGCAGAGCTACAAAGAGAAATCCTCTTTATATGTCACCAGTTAATCTCATCCGGCACATCCGTATCATTTCTCTGGGTCCCCTCTCACGTAGGGGTCCGGGGAAATGAACTGGCGGATGTCGCTGCCAAAGAAGCGGCAGAATCTAGCCCAGCTAACACTAACATTGGCTACTCAGTAACCGAGTTCTACAGTAAAATCCGTAAACTCATTCGAAGTCAGTACGTAACATCTCTGTCCTATCAACCCATTGATATGAACGATCTACACCCCGATCTCCCAACAAACCTCCTCACTATCTTCAGACGCCTCCGTGCCGGCGGCTGCCGCTTCCATATCTTTAACAAGTCCTGCCATTGTGGAGAACCCTATTCATTTCAACACATTTTCGCTCCATGCGCTACAAATAGAATTACCTTTAAAACCTTATATGACCATATGCAGCTCCATGGTCTGAGTCCCCAGGATTATTTGCGCAGTAGCAGTTCTCTAGGCTGGTCACACAGCTTGCTGCTGTGCCGACTGGTCAGGGACTCGGACATGGGGCTGTGGGTATAACTAAGCCCAGATTATCACATCAGCGTGTTTCAGTTTGAGGTCGAGTGGCTCCCGCCATCCCTCCTGATTCCAGCGACTACCCTCTAGACAACATATCCTCACCCAAGGCCCACTAGTCGCCAAACTGTACATATTGTTTTTATTACCACGGCCTTCGTGGCTTACATTTTAATCCTTTTATTTGTAAAAAGTTTTGAGATTTATTGTTCGTGTTCCTCTTACTTGCTCATCTATTTGGTTTTATTGGTGATCCTGAAAGGTTCCACTTTTTAACTCGATTTGAATTAAAAAAAAAAAAATCATTTTACAAACCCGTTATTCAAGATATAGAATACAGACTTATAATTCTTACCAAGAAACATCTTAACTACTTTTCATTTTAACAAATTCCACAGAGCATTGTCAACTCAACCCCACCCCCTGCCCTCCTCTCCTTATTTTTTGTTTCTTTCTTTCCTCTTTTTGAAAGCGGACAAACACTCAAGTCCTTAATGGCTCAAAACCGTAGGACTTTTAATATTAATTTTAACGACTCAGCACGAGTAATTCACTGCAGTTGCTGGCCCGTAGAGTGCGTCTTTCACAAGCAAAACATGCTGCATACATAGCGATTGCTTTAACGTACCTCGAGCTTACATAGCCAAGTCAGTGCTCAGAAAACGATTTCCTCCCGAATTCCTGATGGTAAAGGGGGACAATCACATTTTGTGTGTGTTTTAACACACGACACCGCTCGCTTGGCATAGACCCAGAGAGGGCGTTAACTGCCCTTGGTGGCTTTTCCACTCGCCCTGCAGGAGTCCTCGTGATTCTCGGGAGAGAAGTGAAAGTCACTAGAGGGTGAGCTTCAGCTCACTCTTTGTCAAGGGACGCTTCTGTCAACCCTTCTTTTATTCTTTTAACAGTGCGAGACGCCTGCTCATAGCAAAGCTCATTTTTTAGTCATTTCGCTTTTAGAGGGTCCTCTACCAAGGTCGCTCACAACTACACACAAACATACTGCTCTCTGAGTACTCCTCGCTGCATTTGAACACCAAAAGGCCCTCACAATGGCCACTGCCACCTTTGTCATAAGCGACAAACCACCTTTTACTACCTCTACCCCTGCTTCTTCTTCTTCTGCGTTCGATGTTGGTGGCCGTGCTAGATCCTCAGACCAGTGGCTGCCAGGAAGTCCGCAGTCTTGCGCAGTTCGTCGGCAGGACCCCAGAGTTTGGCTCCAACACTGGTCTCTTCTTGCCAGAACTTCTGGCGTATTGTCTCTAGATGGGGGCAGTTCTGGAGAATGTGCTCCGGAGTTTGCTCTTCCGAGCCACATTCACAGTGTGCGTCATCCGCAAGGCCCAGTCTCTTGAGGTGTTTCTTCAGTCCACAGTGCCCTGTCCTTAGACGGAAAATGGTGGTTTGGCTTCTCCGGTCTAGTTTGTTGATGGGGTCTTCCTGTGGGTTGTAGTCTCCGTTTCTCTTTTTCCAGTTTTCTTTCTTCTTCCGTTGTAGAAGAGTCTTGGCTTCTTTGTACGAGGTGGAGTTGTGTGGTTGGGGAAGTCTCGCACCTCCTTTTGCCAGCCTGTCCGCTTCTTCATTGCCGGCAATGCCGACATGAGCCGGTATCCACTGGAGCACCACCTTGTTGTGTTGAGACAGGGTGCTGAGGCAGTTGTCGAGTTGCCTGGTGGGGAGGTCAGTGGGGCCAGACAGAAGGGACTGGAGGGCGGACAGGGAGTCAGTGAGGAGGACGATGTTTTGCCGACTGCGGTCTTCCCCTGCTGCGTGCTCTGCTGCAGTGATGAGGGCGTGGAGCTCGGCCCTGTAGTTCGAGCTCAGGTCACCAGCTGGGACGGAGAGGGAGGTGTTGGTCCCGTTTGGGCGACGGATGTAGACGCCACTGCCTCCATTCCTTACGGCGTTCTCTGAGGAGCCGTCTGTGTAGACGTGAGTCCAGGTGCAATGTGGGTAGCGGTCCTGAATCATCTCCATGGCGAGGGCCTTCTGGACATGTGGTGACTGTTCGCCCTTTGCTGTCAGTCCTGGTACATCTGTTCTGACTTCATGGAAGCTCTTGCGTGGGGCCCAGACGTCTGAGACGAGTGTCTCACAGCAGTTGGGGTCAGCTTCCAGAGCTTCAGCATACTCCGTTTGGAGGTCCTTGACCTGATGTTTGAGGCTCTTTCGTTTCAGCCTGTTCTTGGTGCCCTTGTTGAGGTTTTGGTGAAGTGGGTGAGTGGTCAGTCTCTTCATCTTCTCTCCCTGGAGGACAGCTTTGTACTCTCGTCTGTCCTCTACCCCTGCTGAATCTATGGACAGCACAGTGTGTTGCACACCCCGAAAAAGGTTAAGAGATTCCGACAGCTTCTCTCCAACAAGTTCAAAAAAGACAAAAGAGAGCTCAAACAACCACTGTGATGCTGACGCCAGTGTCAATAACCACAACGCAGTAGTGCCCTCAGAAGACGGGAACATGTCACCGTCCCAAAGCACAGAAGGCGATGACATTTTTAAAACTCAACGCCGCCGTCAGCGGAAGAAAAAATCACCCATTGCTAACAGTGATGCCGAACAGGCTCTGCCTCAGCCACAGTCAAAAGTCTCACAACCAGTCAAAACTGGGCCCCCTAGACACACAAAGTCAAAAAAGGTGACACCAAGTCTTCCTCCAACCTTTGCACAATACCCAGTCATTCTCACCAACGCGGCTACAGGTCCAGCTATGTTCTCGAAACTTGGGCCATCACTCCAGTGTCGTGTTTTGGTTGACGCGGTCGGTCAGATAGAAGGTGTACGACCTCTACACTCGGGCAAATTCTTGATTGCCTGCTGCAATGAAAAACAACAACATAAACTTTCCAATCTCACCAGTCTCGCTCAAGTGCAAATAAGATGCACTATACCAGAGGCAACAACGGAAGGTGTCATCAGACCCATCCCACTCTCTGAAGACCTTGATAAACTTCAACAATCTCTCGAGAAAGTAAAATCTCTTCAGCGGTTAAAAAACCAGAAGGGGGAACTTACTCAAGCTGTCAAAATCACTTTTTTTTAAAGAAAACGCTACCAGATACAGTGAAGATAGTGAAAACCTTCTTTGCTGTAGAACCCTATGTGGCCCCAGTCAGAAGGTGTACTAAGTGCCAGAGATTGGGACATGGCTCCAAACAATGTAAAGCCAGACAAGACAAATGCCCAAGATGCGGTCAAAAGAAAGACCACCCAGTTGACAACTGTCCAAATGACAAACACTGCCTAAACTGTGGCGGTCCCCACTCGGCAGCTTACTTAGGCTGTCCTGAGCTAGTGCTCCGAAGAACAGCAAACAAAATCCGAGCAGCTAAATACATCCCATATGCAGAAGCTATAAGAAGAGCAAAGTTTGAAATAATGAAAAAACAAAAGAAAGACCCAGATACATCTAATGACTCTGATTCAGAAGTCGATGAGTGCTGGGTGCTGAAAATGGCAGGGGGGAAAAGTGCTCCTCGCGGTGCCAGCAAAGCAAAGAGAAACCTGGCTACCTCCCCAGCTTTCGTGGCTGAGATTGAAAAGCAGGATTACAGCACTGTCTGGCCAGAACCAACAACAAGCCGCATACGCACAGGAAATCAAGGCGGACCAAGCAACCCTCGAAGTGAAAACCCCATTCCAGAACAAAATATTGCCCTCCAGACACCTGGACACAGAACTGACATAAACCCTATTAATAAGGAGTCTACTGTTGCCCAGAAACTAACATCAACACACAATGTAAACAAGAAGAGCAAACGCTCGATCGAGTCACTTTCGCAGTTCTGAATATTATATGAGGCATCAGATGGACAGGAAGAAATTGCTATTCACAACACAATACAGATGTAAATAATTTGATGTAAAGAATAATCCTATAAAGTTTGAATCAAATCCGATGAATAGTTTCAGAGATATGATATTTCAATTTTTTTCCTTCAAGACATACCTGTGACCTTGAAAAAGGTCAAAGGTCACCAAAGCAGACGTCAAAGTGTAGAGGTCACTGGGAGTCACGTTCACATAAAATTTGAGCCCGGTCACTTTTATAGTTTCCGAGAAAAGCCCAACGTTAAGTTGTGTGTTGCCGAACAGAAAAGGCTAGTTATCTCCCTTGTTTTTCTGATAACGTTCGTAAAAGGCTACAGATGTAAATACTTTGATGTAAAGAATAATCCTACAAAGTTTCAATCACATCCGATGAACTTTCTCAAAGATATAAAATGTCTAATTTTTCCTTTGACGCTGACCTGTGACCTTGAAAAAGGTCAAAGGTCAACGAAACCATCGTTAAAGTGTAGAGGTCATTGGAGGTCACGACTAAACAAAATATGAGCCGGATCGCTTTGATAGTTTCCGAGAAAAGTCCAACGTTAAGGTGGTGTCTACGGACGGCCGGCCGGACGGCCGGCCGGCCGGACGGCCGGCCCGCCGGACGGCCGGCCGGACAGACTAACACTGACCGATTACATAGAGTCACTTTTTCTCAAGTGACTCAAAAAGGCCCCCACAAAAGCAGCAGACAAAACAAAGACAAACAAACAGCCAACAACAAACAATGAAAAAAAGGTTGCTGATGCAGAATCTCAAACTTACCCCACACACGATTATGATGACTTGTTCATGGATGAACCAAAGTTGATGATTGTTGAGGAAGATGAAACACAAAACACACCAAAACCACAGTCCGAAGACTGCCTTAGACAACATATTTGAAAAGAAAGCTATGCTAAGATGAAGATGATGAGCGCCGAGAACTGCGGTGAGGTGTTCAAATTCGTCACTGGCATCCTAGCTGCACTTATTGAAGCAAAAACGAATGAAAGCCCCGAAAATGTTCTGACACTTCTGACAGGGCTATTTACTGAAATATTTAAGCCAAAGGAAAATCCAACTCCACCAGCCTTAAATAAGATACTTACCATTCAATGCGCTCTTCTCGGCATTCAGGGAGGCAGATCTGTAACAGAGTCTCAACCCCTTGACAACACAATGACATCATAGAGAGTTGAGGGGCAGATCAAACGGTCACATCAGACTTTAGGTTTTCTGTGATTGAAATGGATTCCAGAGTAAATATACTGCAGTGGAACTGTCGTTCCCTTAACACTGCTCTACCGTACCTTATTAATTATCTTAACCAAAACAACATGTTCAATGTATTATTGATACAGTCCCCACTCTGTCATGCAGGAAAACTCCCCTTCATATCTGGTTTCTTTTACCCACCCGTCACAGATTATCAGGTTGATGATACGAGCGGAGCACAAACTATCAAGTACACAGTAACCTATGTCAGAGACAATCTGAAGTACAATGTTCACCCAACCCCTGTTCCGGCCGACACAAAAATACATTCAAACCTAGTTGAACTTCTGCTGAATGATGGCCCATCCATCTTCTTATTAAACATATATAACAGAAACATTACCAAAGGCCCGATTTTCAGCTGGCTCCCAGAGCTCGACGGAAGACGCACCTGGGTGATCGGAGGAGATGTTAATGGTCGAAACCCCCTGTGGGATGCCAACTTCCCCGATCAGACATGTGCCGTGGGAAAGAGCCTTGCCACCTATATAACGCAATCAAATGTGTACTTACTAAATGACGGATCATCAACAAGAATACCCGATATCTCAAACCAACACACCTCCGCCATTGACATAACCTTGGTTAGTCCCACTCTCGGATTAACAACGGACTGGTGCGTTGTGTCAGATAAATTAAAAAGCGACCACTTACCAATCATGATATCCATTATTGGGAAATCACCACACACAGAGCCAGTCCAAAAGCCTTAAAATACAATTATAAAAAGGCAGACTGGGCAGTTTTCAAGGACGCTGTCACTAAGTCTGCAGATGCACATACCCTCTTGGATGGCAATCCAGAGTCCCAAGAAAGTATCGACAACAAATATAAACAGCTAAGATCAAACCTGCTGAATGCAATGGAATTGTCAATCCCCAAAGCAAAACCTTTTATTGGACCCAGTAGAACTGATCAGAGCCCATGGTGGACAGAAGAATGCAGAACAGCCATCAGGTTAAAAAGAACTGCAAAAGAGAAGTATGATCGCTTCAGGTCTGCACAAAACCACAACAATATGAAATCAACTGAAGAACAATGTGACAAAACTATAGACAAAGCAAAAAAAGAATATTTTGAAAACATGTCCAGCAAAGTGAGCGATTACAGAGATGCTGGAAAAATCTGGACCAAAATAAGGAAATTCAAATGCAGACACAAGCAGGCTGAACGTCCTCTTATGCACGAAGGAAAACAATATAAAAGCCTTCCTGAAAAAGCAGAACTGTTTGCAAGCCAAACAGATAAACTGTTATGTGAGCAGGAACTCTTCCGTAAGAAGTGGGAGGATAAACATGACTTAAACGACCCAGAACTCAACCCTTCCTTAAAAATAAATGCTCCCTTATCCATTCAAGAACTGAAAACGGCTATAGCATCGGTGACAAAAGTCCGATCCGCCTGTGGTTCTGATCCAATAAACTATCAGGTCATACAACATTTACCAAACCAAGGATTAAATCTTTTACTGGATTTTTATTCAACATGCTGGAAGTCTGGCCTGATTCCCACAGCTTGGAAAGAGGCTGTTGTGATCCCCATTTTAAAGCCTGGAAAACCAAGAGCTGACCCTTCCAACTGGCGCCCTATATCTCTGACCTCCCATCTGAGCAAAATCTATGAAAGAATACTAAAATCCAGACTAGAAGATGAAATGGAAAGAAAAAAGGTAATACCCCTGTGTCAAGCCGGTTTCCGTCGAGGCAGGGGTGTCTCGGATCACATTGTAAAACTGTCCTCCAAAATTAAGAAAGCTCTCTCACGCAAGAAGTCTCTCTTTGCTGTCTTTTTTGACATCAAAAAAGCCTACGATACAGTATGGCACCAACGATTGTTGTTCAAATTGAAGCAATTAGGCATCAGTGGTAATATGTTTCAATACATAAAAAGCTTTCTACTGAACAGATCCTTTCAAACTGATTATAAAGGTGCCAAATCATCCACTCGCAAAGTTGACATGGGAGTGCCACAGGGCTCAGTAATAGCACCATTGCTTTTTAGCATTATGCTGCATGACATATCGACAATTAAAACACATGGAGCCGAACTGACGCTTTATGCGGATGATATTGCTCTATGCAAAGAGTATCAAAACAAAACCTATAAAACAGAACACAAATTCTCTAAAGAGTGGCAAACAGCTATAGATAACATTGCGAACTATATGCGGGAGAATGGCTTCACTCTCTCTGCCGAGAAAACTGTATTCGTTGTCTTTACAAACCGAAAACTGGAAGATCGAGAAAAGATACATTTCTCACTAGATAAATCTGTTGTCTCACCCAGTCAGCAGGTGAAATATCTGGGCGTACTTTTCACCTCAAATGGACTATGGACTGCTCACTTAAAGTATCTTTTAAGCAAAGCAAATAAGACCATCAACCTTCTTAAAATACTGGCTGCCCAACCATGGGCAAAGTGCCCAGTTATTCTAACAAACATCACCAGAGCTCTTATAAGATCAAGACTATCATATGGACAGGAGGCCTACTTCTCGTCGGCTCGAAAATGGCTTGATAAGCTACAGTCAGCGGAATGTCGTGCCCTTCGGCTTGCCCTTGGACACCCAAGGCATTCAAAGCAGGCCATTGTATACCACCAAGCAGGATTCCTCCCTCTTGACATGTGGCGACGTAAGTGCTGCGCAGATTACAATGTTCGAGCCAACACAGTGCAAAACTCAACAAAAGAGGAGCTACAACCGCATTACAACCATGTCCAAAACAAAAAGGCCCACTTTGGCACTACTTTCACCTCACTGGCTCAATTCAATGCTTCACTCTTTAGTGAAATCAGTGTCGACCCAAATGATGTGGCCCAAAACCCCATATCTCGTGATCCCTCATGGACAATGAAAGAAATGAATTTTGACACAGAATATTGCACAGCTACAAAGGATGATCAGTTATTACTCAGGATACAAGCCCTTGAGCACATTGATATTGTATACAAGGGCCATGTTCATGTTTACACAGACGGGTCAGTGTTGGATGACAAGAAGGCTGGCGCAGCTTTTGTAATACCCAGCGATGACATGACTGGGAAATTTAAACTGTGCAACAGAAACTCGATCTTCTCAGCTGAGCTCCTTGCCATCTGCATGTCGCTTGTTCATCTCAATCTCAAGAACACACCTCCTCAAAAGATAGCTATATTCTCTGACTCCAAGGCAGCCATTGAAGCATTAAGATCTAACAAAAGATCAAAAAGACATGATCTTGTCATTGCCATAAAGGAGCTGGCAAATAAAATTATAAAAAAAGGAAGCGAGATTAACCTGGTCTGGTGTCCAGCACACGTGAACGTGCCTGGCAACGAGAAAGCGGACAAAGCCGCTAAAGAAGCTGCCCAAGGCATAGGCGCCTCCGAGGTAGACCTGCCATTGTCTGCTTCTGAGATCAGTAGCCTTACAGACTCTCTTCTCTGGAGAGAATGGAGGAACAAATATATGCACACGGCTATAAGCTCTGGCTGGCTCATTCGGGAAGCCCCATCAAAACAGATGAACACCTATAATGCATGCCCACGTGTAATAAAAAGGATTAACCGCCTAAGGGCAGAAGCTGGGAACTACCAATTTCTAGAGCTTAAATGCACCTGTCAATCCGACCTCACCATTGCTCATTTGACTTTGGAGTGTGATTTGAACTCATGCCACTTTCAACCCCTGACTCAGTTTATAAACTCAAATAGAAATATCCTGCCAAATACCTCAAAGGAAAAATTAAGCTATCTTTTAAGTTTTAATAAAGACCTTGGGTGGCAAGGTCCCAAACTTATCGCTGGACTTATGCACACGCACCCACTTGGTCCCTGGATATGAAGAGACATTGCTGCGGCTGACGCCATTGCTTCTCATACAGCTACTATATATTTTTATCAGAACTTTTAAAAATACCATTTTATATCCAAGTATCTCTTAACACCATTTTTAATTAGATGAGCGAGAGTGTGCGGGGGCGGGAGG
>NC_090258.1:23534979-23547479 GCF_037325665.1 Littorina saxatilis
CTTTGTACAGCGGGACCACCTATTTTGTCATGTATTTTTATTCATTCTGGAGCTTTATTAAATAAACGCCCATTCAATCACAACTCTGGTCTGGTCTTATTGTCAGTGTTGTGCATAAATGATTGTATGTGAGCTTGTGAACATACAAAGAAAAAAGAAAGAAACATTCTGTGTCGAAATATCTTGACTAAAAATCAGGCGGAAGACTACACCTGTTGCATTTCCTATTATGCTCAGGCAATTATAACTGAGGGCGGAAGCGACAATGATTCGTTTTCCCCCCAGATAACATTAATTTGTAGAGACGGAAAAGGAACACGCACATTCTGGAACTGATTTGTGTAAATAACTGAGAGGGTGTTTTGTCTGTTTGTGTGAAACGGTCCTCACACATTTGCAAAGTTCCACAGTTAGGCAGCTGAATTAAAGCATTACATAATGCATAGTGTAAACTCTAGGCCTACTTCAAGGTCTTATTACTTCAAGATGCATACACGTGCTGTTGTATCTGTTAGTGCTTGCCGGACACCAGTGCTGATTAAAATGGCTTAGATTGTTACTAATTTGAAACTACAGTATGTCCTTTTACGTGTTGTGACAATTTTGTTGGTACCGATGATTTATAAAAAGACTTTTATCACAGGTTTATTTCGTATCAAACATTTATACTTACTTTCAAGTTCGAGTATACCTTACTTCCACGAGGAGAGTCTCTCTGTGTGCGCGCGCGCGCGCGTGAGTGTTTGTGTGTGTGCGTGCGTGCGCGCTTAAAGATTCTTGATTTTGGAACATAAGCAGTTTATCTGTCAGGGAGTTGTGTGTGTTTTCATGGCTGCGTGTTCTTTTCCCTCTCATTCTTCCTCTCGGCAGTCCGGCTTCAGAGTCATTTTGTTCCTCCAGGCTCAAAGCAGAAAGCAGCAATGTTTTAAAACATTCAAAAACAAGGATTGTATGTGAGTGTGAGTCATAATTTTCTTTTAAGAACCGAATCATAGCACCACAAGGTTCAAATATGTGCACAAAGCAAAAATAGTGCAAAGCAAAAATTAGGAAAGCAGCATATGGCCATGACTGGAGACACTGCTTTTTGGATCGATCATTCTGCAGACGTCACACTCTGGAGAAAATAAAGCATGACAGAACTCAGTACTGATGTTCTCTGTAAACCATGATTTACATCTTTTACCTTATTCCATACGACATTGTGAGTTTTGCCGTTGTTTCCCTGATAATAAGTCTCGTACTTAGGCACTGTTTGTTTTTCTTCAGTTAATATTCAGAATTTTGCCATGTTTGTTTTTGTTGTTGTTGTGCTTGTTTCTTCTTCTTCTTCGTCGTTCGCTCAGACAGCAACTCCGGAGGCCCTGATGAAGGCTGCTGTACGCCGGAGGCTCTCCATGGGTCCATAGAGTTTGTCCCTCATCGGTGTGTCAGCAGGCCAGGTCTCTGCTCGCAAGTTTTGGTGTGTTGGACAGTCCTGCAGGAAGTGTTCCACTGTCATTGGAGATGTGCCACAGGGGGTTGTGCTTGTTTAATTTAGGTTTGTTGTTGTTTGTTTAAAACACTCAAACATACGCACACATCACACGCACACTTTTACTTTTTAAGTTATAATAAGTATTGCATTCAGCCACTGTTTTTTTCTCCTCAGTTGATATTCTGATTTTTGCCAGTTTTTGTGTAATTTGTTTTTGTTGTGCTTGTTTGATTTAGGTTTGGTGTTGTTTGTCGTTGTTGTTTGTTTAACACACACTCAAACACACACACACACACACACACCACCACCACCCACCACCACCACCACCACCACAAGAATAGGTTTACACTCACTTTTTCCTCCACGTTTTAATTTTGGCAATATCATTAACCCAGGATTGCAAAGCAGGGATCATTTGTCAATTTCATAACAACGTACATACAATTTCAGCTGGTTACTGCAATAAAATGTGCATCATCACAGGTTTCTGCTGGAATGACAGTGTCTTATGTGTCAACACAAAATACACACACACAAAATGGGTGTGGTGCTGCACGCCCCATAATAGATCCTAACTTCACCCTCTAAACCTCCCTGCAGATGCATGTTCTGTGCACAAAAATAGCCTTTTAAAATATGCAGTATACAAAATAAAAATGCAGACGACATTTCTACATTTGATGGGGGAGTTGTCCTGTATTAGAATTATTTATCAAATAATTAAAGTTAACCAAAGTATATGTAATAAAACCAAGGAGTCCTCTGTTAAGTAGCTCAAAACAATGATCGCAGCCCAGGGTGCTAACACAGTTAGGGTATGTTGTTCAAGACTTGGAAGGTCAAGGTTTTAAAGTATGCTTCAGTAACGGAATCTTATAACAAAGCTAAAACATTTACCACTGAAGCAAAACCATCTCTGAACAATTCAAAATTGTCACACGTACTAGTTTTACATTTTAAGGATCTTGCCAAGTGCATATCTTTTTATTGTGAAAAATTTGTATTGCAAACAAAAGAAAACACAATGTCTTGTGATCTGTAAATGTTCTTGATACTTAATACATTACAGGGAACCTTATAAATTGTTCAAGTGAAGTACTGTACAGCCTATTTAGCTTGTTCGTTTTCTCCCTTTAAGGTAATTTTGTCTCAACAATCATGTTATCTGCTACAAGTCTATAAACTGCTGTAAACCTTTGTAGATTCATGCCCTTCTGTGTGGGCACCTTCTTCTTCTTCCTCTTCAGTGTTCAGTGTTTGCATTTGGATGTGTGCTCTCTGGCCAAGTCTTGTTGCACAGGGGTGGCAAGGAAAGGCCACCCTCTCAGAACGTGTTGCAGAGTCTGTTCTTCCTACCCTAGCCACAGTCCGCTGTAGGTGCAAAACCTATCCTTTTGAGGTGTACCTTCAGACAGCAGTGTCCTGTGCGAAGGCGGAAGATGGCTCTCTGTTCTGTGTGAGTAAAATGGGGATATGGTCTTGAATGAGCTGGTATCTGTCTGTCTTTTTTTGTTGTTGATATAGACATCAAAGAAGCTCCAGCACCAGCCAAGTGTTGACTGTTTTCTTTATGCGTAACCTAGTCCTGGCAGCAGCTGTTGTCCATCTGTAAACAAGCAAGATCATTATTATAATATATTGATGGTGTATATGTTTTACCAGAAAGACGAGTAAAATACCACTTAATTTTTGTTTTAGTAATGAGGCATACATGCAGTTGAACGATCATATCTTGTGATATCTGCCCTCTGAAAAAAACCTACTATTCAAAATGTACTTTTACATCTTGTTTTTTTAACTTAGGCTTTTGAAGATCCACATTTACCACCCAAAAGGAGCCTGGCGATACTGGCATGCTTTAATTAAGATGACGTGTTACTCAGAAATAGTGCTTTTAGTTATGCGCTATAGAAATCTCCTTAATAAATAAATAAATACTGGTGGTGGTTCACTGCAAAGCATAACCTGATATGATTTCTTCATAGCACCTGACTGGAAATGAAGTTTCATACAATAAAAACTATACTGCGCCAGATTTACAGCAGTTCTGTTGAATTCACACAGTCAGAAAATTTCAAGGCTGTCCTCAACATTCTATGCTCACACACACACACACACGACTTGACTTCACTTAGGAAGGTTATGTGATGCTTAAATCATCTGTCTTGCCACTATTTCATCACAAGTAACCACTGTGTTTATTGCTGGTATGTGCCGGAGTGGAGGGATAGTCTTACCCCATGTAAAAAAAAAATTAAAAAAAAAAAAAGCCTGGCAGGTGATCTGAGATGCCTTTAATAACACAAAGCTGCCTCTGTAAACAATTCTGCTTTTACACATGCTATCCCTTAACTTGGATTCATACCAAAAATCAAGCCTAGCTTCATAGGAAACAGAATGTTACTTCAGCATTTAGAATTATGATCTTATTCCATGTACACGCCTTGGCAAATCTGACTCGATCACTACAGCAAGAAGTCAGTGTGTTGATTGTTCATATGTGACCAAGTTGAGGGATGAGCTTATCCTATGTTAAAGCCTGGCCTGAACTGAGACGGTGAAGAGAAGTAGTGTGCCTTTAATGACACAATGCTTTCTTTGTAAGCAATAGATTCAACATCTCAGATCTGGTCAGGCCTATACAAATGCCATCCCTCAACTTTTGTCTGGAAAGGTATTTGCTTTGGTTGCCTAGGAAACTCCAAGTTAAACTAGCAAAATTTAGAACAAGCAATCATAAGTTGCCAATACATCAGCACAGATTTTTTAATGTTCCTAGAAATGAAAGATTGTGTGACATGTGCGATAAAAATGAATTAGGTGATGAGTTTCACTATTTGTTCAGTTGTACCGACGAAAGTATAGTGTCTGAAAGAAGAAAATTAATTAGTCCTTATTACCGATCTCACCCAAATTGTTTAAAATATGAACAGCTAATGAATTGTAAATCTAAGATAAAACTAATGAAGCTAGCAAGATTTGTAGCCCATGTTATGATTTTAGTATGTTAGCGTTATATCTAGTTTCTTTATTGGTATGTATATATGTAATACATGCTTTTGTTTTGTGTTTTTACAAAAGATGCATGGCATAATGGTATTGCCAATTTACTTCAGCTGTATATTATCGTTGTCCGCTTAATGTATACATATTATCTGCCTGATTTCTTACCTGATTTTGTTAAACCTATTTTTCTTTTTGTTTGCATGTATGGAAGTGTATATTGCCAATTTAATTTGGTCGTATAGTATTGTTGTATTTGTCCGCTCAATTTATATACATATATTAACTGTCTGATTTGTTACCTTTTTTTGTGTTAAAGTTATATCTTTGTTTCAAAGCCCTCTGGGCCCAAAACAATAAAATACTTGACTTGACTTGACTTGACTTGGTTCATACAAAAATCATGTGCCTGGCTAGAGAGTGGGGATTTGTTGTTCTCTTTTTCGAAATCCAAAATAAGCAAAATCAGGTCTTAAAAAGGAGCAAGTCTTAAAATGGGAGTGAATTTACAGATGTTATGAACAAGAAGTCTGCGTAAACAGGGTCATTGATAGGAAGGAGTCTTAGATTGGGGTGTCTTAAAAGGGGCAGGGGTGGGGTGGTGTGTGTGTGTGGGGGGGGGGAGGGGGGGAGTCCACAGTAATGACCATAAAATAATCAAAATAATACTATTAGTAATCTTATTCTCTACCAAATTTCTAGAGGTCAAGGCAATGATACAGATTTTTTACTTGTGTCACTGTTAGTGTCATTCTATGAATAACAGACCAATAGAAAGAGAGAGAAAGAGAGCTCTGTGGTTTTTTTTTTACCTGGGTTCATGCTCAGTTGCTTGAAAATTGACTTGTCAGAGGTTCTTCTTCAGCCTTACACCCACATGCAAGAGAACTTGTACCAGATAATGAAATAAGTGAACTTTGAAGTGATTTTTGTAACATTTATGTTTTGTTTCTGGTTTTTGTTGTGAAGTGTTTATGATTGTGTTCTATTCCGTCAATGGCGTCATTCTGGTAATGATGTTGTTATTGCTTTTGTAAAGCGCTTTGTGTGTTCGAAAGCGCTATAGAAATCACCATTATTATTATTATTATTATTATTCATAATTAAAGCCCAATCATGTGGTTTAACCTACCTAGTCTTGAAAAGCCTGTCCGAGGAAACAGAACAAGCACCCTTCCGCAGACCTTCCTAACTGGAGAGTCTTGGTTGTAACCGCACACTTTCTAAAGTAGTCCATAAGCAGTTCCATGTGCCTATGTTTTCACTGGAACCAGCTCCTTTGTGTACCTGTGATCTGGATGAGCTGCAACACATAAAACTTTCATATGAACACTATGTCATAAGTACACCAGTTAGCATACATCAAACACTGAGGAGCATCACAAGATATGTTCTAAGGAGGTAACAACTATTGTCACAAAGTGTTTATGATACAGCCACAGGCACATGGCACTGAGTGGTCAATTGGTGAGGGGGGTGGGGGGGGGGGGGGGCAGAAGTTCTGCTCAGTCTTGTCTACTGATACAACACTTTGTGGTGGTGTAAGGCAGGGAATCACACCCCAACCACTGGCCCCACCCACCTGGTGTCGAGTGCCTGAGGATACATCAGTCCCAGTCATGGCTGGCCCCCGGTTTGACCACACAACTGCCATGTATGGGTACATTTACTTTACAGTACAGATTAGTTTTCAATAGCAATGACATCATGGACACACACCTGCCCAACACTGACACTGACAGCAAAATCAGCGACCAAACGTGATAAAGAGTAACTAATCGTCACAAACATCAAAATGCTTTGCATTAATTTTCTTGAAGAGGTCATTCTTAACCAGATAATCATTTATAGGCAATTGAAGATTATTATTCCACCTACAGGCTATCACTCCTATGGCTGTTACTTGTAACACATTTCATTTCTTAAAATATGTTTTGTAAAGTACATAGATTTCACTAAAAGGCACATTCCTTCTCATGAAAACAATTTGGCTCACCGTCTCAGATCTGGTAGGGCTTTAAAATGGGATAAGACATGATCTCCAGGGGTCGACACTAACTTATTTGGCCTGGGGCCACACTGGCCCCAGAGATGGAAATTGCTGGGGCGGAAAAAAAAATCTGGGGCCCACTCTCAGTATTCACGTGCGGCAATGCATTGTCTGTTTTTCTTCATCGTACTGAAGCCAGGGAAATTCTTTCAACCATTTGACATTGAAATTACGACAGCGCTTCGCGCTTTTGGCTGCATCGGTTTCCTTTTTTCGTTTCTCTCCACCCTGTTCTTCATCTTCATTGCCATGTCTTTTTACACCAGGGATGTGTCGCCACATTTTGCGTTTGGCATTTGAAGGCGATACTTATCTCTCACGCTAAAGAGCGCAATCTGGGAGTTATTTCCCTTACGACATTGTCCTTCGACGATTTGAATGTGTTTTTTTCTTGACTGCGGCATTGATCGTAACGCAAATTTCAGTGACGACTTTGACTGGCGATTTTTAGTGATTGGCTCTGCTGGCATTAGAATTTTCGGTTTGTCATTGTTGGAATTTATCCTGGGGCGGAGTAGGCCCCAAGCTTCGGCAATGTTTGGGGCGGAACACAAAACTCTGGGGCGTTCCGCCCCCCCGCCCCCGCTAGTGTCGAACCCTGATCTTTTAACTTGTTCACATACCCCAAAAAGTGCGATTGTGTTATGAATAAATGCTGTAAAAGCTACCTGTACTAGTTCATTAAAAAAACAAATCACAAAATGTCACTTCACCACAGCATGCAAACAGTGTGTTTATTTCTGGTATGTGTCTAAAGGCGGAGACAGAAGCACAACACAAAACCCTGTTTTCGACAAAAACACCATCTCAAAACGTCGGGGAAACACATGTTTTTAAAGAGGGGATGTCACATGCGAAACACACAGATGAAGCGGGGTGCGTGTTTTCACAGAAATATTGGTCAGTGTCAGCTTGACCCGTCCAGCTATCGCCCTGTGTTTGAGTTTGTAAACAACACGGCTGGCAGTGCCCACTGATACGGTCAGTGTCCACTGATACGGTCAGTGTCCACTGATACGGTCAGTGTCAACTTGACCCGTCCAGCTACCGCGCTGTGTTTGGGTTTGTAAACAACACGGCTGGCAGCGCCCACTGATATTATTGCCTCTCTTCAATCGTGACAGGATCCATACTCTAGTTAGGATTCATGGGTCCGATACTACCCTGAATCGGTACCACATCTGAGTCTGCCATTTTTTTCTATCTCCGTGGTGCCGGAAACCGAGTCACTTGAGTTGATCGTCCGCGTTCATTGGCTGACTACCAAAACGTGTTTTTAGATTTTAGAGCATGCTCTAAAACCCAAAACACGATGCAAAAACATGAAACAGTGTTTTCTGAAACGCGTTTTGGGGGATGTCACATGGGAAACACGCTGTTTTGTGTTTGTTTTGAAAGGAAACACTGTTTTGTGTTGTGAGTCTGACATGGCCTTAACACAGACACACACACACACACACCATACACACATACACCAAAGCAACACAAAAGCCGAAAACATGCCTACCATCTAAATGAGGATATCCAGTTCCAACTGTCTTCTGCCAATATAACACTGCCAGAGACACCATGGTGTAGAAAGTCAGTTTAAAGAGAGACTACCTGGAAGAAAAATATATATAATAATAATAAAACACCCAGTGCAATAGACATACTTTCTCGTTAAAGGCTTACTTTACTATGTAAAAACATTTTGCTTCACAATCACAGTCTCAGATCTTGTCAGGCTTTTACTTGGGATAAGATCATCCCTCTACTTGGACGCATACCAACATAGATTAGCTTGAATGTTTGTGAAAATATCCCATATTTTGAGTTAACTCACCACAGCAAGCAGTCACTGAATATAATATTTTATTTTTTGGTATGTGGCCAAGATGGGAGACAGTGACCCACACTATAGTGACAAGGCAAGTGGGCCTTTAAATTGTAAACTGTTATATATGTGCATTTTGACTTCTTCATAAATTATAACCCTGATGCAGGCAGTCATCAGTAGTGGTTTAGTACCTAGAATGAGAAAAGAATGAACTTGCAAGAAAGAAACTGAGTCAAAATCAAAATACCCTTTAAATTACATTAGATTCCACGGGGCAGACAGGGTTTGAAGTTAGAAAGCTCTGAAAATAACTCTGCTATTTGAAATTGACTAATAGTATTAACTTAACTTATAACGTCATACATGATACATGATACAAACAAATGAACTAAGGCTTTTGAAGATCCATATCCAATCCTGCTACACAAAGGCACAAGCAGAGGTAGAAATTGCCAGGGTCATTTTCCATCCCCATGTAGCCTGGATTTAATTACTGGCATGTTTTTTTTTAAAGAGGTGTGTCACTCAGAATGACTGGAGATGGTTCATTCAATGCAGAGCATAATATACCATTGATTTCTTCATGCCATCTGATTTGCCGGTGAATTCACAGGGCGAGAACAATTCAAGACTGGCCTCAACATTTTATGCTGACTGTAAATTGTAATTATATAATATATCCACCCTAGCTAACTGGTACACTAATCACTTGCTCTGGCGGACTTCTTTTTCCAACATCATAAATCTGTTATTTGTACTTTAGCCTTTTGTGGTAAAATATTCTCATTACCAGTTGCACTCACAATCTATTGCTAGTGTATTTTGGAAATGATCAAAAGCCTTACTTGTGTTCTATAACAGCACCATGTCACTGTTGCGGGAAGAATGAGGCAGGGCTTGGTAATAACTGAGACCTGCAAGTAAACAAAACATATTTAGAATCTCATCATGTGTTATTTTGTTATATCTATGTCATGAGGTCTTACATTGCAATAACAAACACACGCATAACTTAACTTAGCAAGGTGTTCTATGTGCTAAGAATAAGAGTAATTTTTTAATGAATTAACGCTGAAGAAGCTACTAGTTGCTTAAACAAATTCATAGCAAAATGTCACTTGATCACCACATCAAGCACACTGCATGTTCATTTCTGGTATGTATGCAAGTGGAGGGATGATCTTGTTCCATGTAAAATCCTAGCTCAGCTGATCTCTCTCAACTTGGATTCATACCACACATTAGGAGCCTGGCTGTTTCTGTTCAGTGGGCATTTCTCCATTTGTTTTATTTGAATGCATTTCTTAAAAAGAACACTTCCTCTGCACAGCAAGCAGTCAGGATGTTATATGAAGTCTTATATCGCGCGCGTATCTCCAGACTCGGACTCAAGGCGCAGGGATTTATTTATGCCGTGTAAGATGGAATTTTTTTTACACAATACATCACGCATTCACATCGACCAGCAGATCGCAGCCATTTCGGCGCATATCCTACTTTTTACGGCCTATTATTCCAAGTCACACGGGTATTTTGGGTGGTCATTTTTATCTTTGCCTTATACAATTTTGCCAGGAAAGACCCTTTTGTCAATCATGGGATCTTTAACGTGCACACCCCAATGTAGTGTACACGAAGGGACCTCGGTTTTTCTTCTCATCCGAAAGACTAGCACTTGAACCCACCACCTAGGTTAGGAAAGGGGGGAGAAAATTGCTAACGCCCTGACCCAGGGTCGAAATCGCAACCTCTCGCTTCTGAGCGCAAGTGCGTTACCACCCGACCACCCAGTCCTTTTTGTTCCAAATCAAACGTTGTTTTGCTCCAACCAAGACTGCAGATCTTGGCAAACATGTGGCATAAAAACTAGATTTGATGACCTTACCCGTACTCACCCTGAAAAGTGCCGATCTAGATTTTGCTATTTTAACAGAGGGGACAGAGGTTGTACCTCTCCTCATGCAGACACCGCATAACAAATATATATGTGTAACAAATCCAGTTGCAACACTGTAGTTTCATGGCTTAATTTCATTGACTGATTGAGTCAGCAGTAGTGAGTACTACATGTCATTATGATCATACCAGTATTAGTGAGTATTACAATTGGAGCAATCTGCAGAATTGTTACCAATACATCATCATAACAGGAATTCCTCAGTGCATGAGACATTGGTGTGTAGACATTTATATGTAGATCTTTAAAACATTCAATGAGTCATGGGACTAAAAACTGCTAAAGCCTTATGTGGCAACATCACAAACAAAATTAACCAACCCCAAATTATGTCAACCTCATGGCCCTTGTACTTGTAGTTCAAGTTGTACTGTTGTACTAGCCAACAGACATAACAAGGAACTTAGCTCAGTAGGTGTTGATTGCTCTGCGTCATTATCAATATCATGATGCTGAGAGTCGAAATGCAGTTCAAACACAGACAGAACAAAATGGAATCTTTGAGTTTGAAATTGAATGAAAAAAAAAAAGTAATTTGTAAATTGTATGGTCATGGTGTAGAAGTTTTGAACTTTAGCGTTGTAAATTCATTGCTCCGAATCAACTGCAATCTAACCCTCCGATTTATGTCCTAAGTCATTTACATACCTTTGGAATTTTAAGGAATGGGTATAACGTCCTTTCATCTAATGATCTAGTCTACTTTGGGATTTTGCCCAGTCGCCGTCACCGTCTCCCAGTCCTTGACCTACTTGGAGTCCTTGCTGGGTTGAATCGGCTGAGGAGCGAACCCATGACGACTCGCAACGCGTGGAACCAGAAGAGGAATCTAGGTTTATTTTGCGTGTTTTGGGCCTGCCGACCCTACTTGTACTGTAGTCGATCCACAACCGGCACGAAGCTTCTTTTCGCAGGGCGAAACCGCCCCACTCGTGACTTCATCCGATGTCCGCCATGTTTCAAGTGACAAAAAAGTAGAAACGATCTAACAAATAACTTTCATTTCAAGCACAGTCAAAAAAAAAATTAAAAAAGTACAAAAGAAGGGGTGGAGAAAATGGCATTATCTAGACAGATTCAACTCGGATAAACTAAGAGGGACTTATAACTACTGAAGATTGAGAGCACAGCGGACGTCCTGTAAATTCCCGATCCATTTTTTCCCCTTCCCATTTCGGTATACTGTTCTCTGCTTGTAACGCTACGCAACAGGATAAGAGATATCCTGAGGGTATAAGTGATACTCCCACATACGTTGCACAAGCATAATTTGACGTTACCTTATATACGGTCCAACCGGTGTGCAATGGGTGGAGGGAGAGAGAGAGAGAGAGAGAGAGAGAGAGAGAGAGAGAGAGAGAGAGAGAGAGAGAGAGAGAGAGAGAGAGAGAGAGAGAGAGAGAGAGAGAGAGAGAGAGAGAGAGAGAGAGAGAGCAAAGTATACATGCTTTTTTTCGTCCGGCCCTCGCCCATTGAGGGTAACTCGATTAATAACAAGAAGAAATAGAAGTTAAGTTAATTACAATACAATGTATATAATTAACATGTCAAACAATTAACAAGTCGCGTAAGGCGAAAATACAACATTTAGTCAAGCTGTCGAACTCACAGAATGAAACTGAACGCAATGCAATTTTTCAGCAAGACCGTATACTCGTAGCATCGTCAGTCCACAGCTCTTGGCAAAGGCAGTGAAATTGACAAGAAGAGCGGGGTAGTAGTTGCGCTGAGAAGGATAGCACGCTTTTATGTACCTCTCTTCGTTTTAACTTTCTGAGCGTGTTTTTAATCCAAACATATCATATCTATATGTTTTTGGAATCAGGAACCGACAAGGAATAAGATGAAAGTGTTTTTAAATTGATTTCGAAAATTTAATTTTGATAATAATTTTTATATTTTTAATTTTCAGAGCTTGTTTTTAATCCAAATAATTATAATATATTTATATGTTTTTGGAATCAGAAAATGATGAAGAATAAGATGAACGTAAATTTGGATCGTTTTAGAAAAAAATAATGTTTTTTACAATTTTCAGATTTTTAATGACCAAAGTCATAAATTAATTTTTAAGCCACCAAGCTGAAATGCAATACCGAAGTCCGGCCTTGGTCGAAGATTGCTTGGCCAAACTTTCAATCAATTTGATTGAAAAATGAGGGCGTGACAGTGCCGCCTCAACTTTTTACAAAAA
>NC_090258.1:23552479-23617479 GCF_037325665.1 Littorina saxatilis
GTTTAACTGTGATGAAGAGGGATAACTCAACTTGGTATCTAACACTATTTCTGAACACTGTAACCACTTTAGCACTTTTAATTTATTTTTTTCTGTCATCCAAGCTTTAAATTCAGCTTATAAAATGAGTAAACAAGTGTTTTTTTCTGAATTCAACAGCTAAATCACTCTGTTGGGTGTTCGTTTTTGCTTCCCTATTTCTGTTCTGAAGTTTTTGATCATCTGATTACCTTGCCTTTCTATTTGGAAGATAATATGCACTCTTTTCTGAAGAATGGGTAGGGGGTAGGGGTAGTAAAAGCATCACAGTTCAAGATTTTGCGCGACAAGAGGTGCGTTTCGTTTAACTGTGATGAAGAGGGATAACTGAACTTGGTATCTAACACTATTTCTTAACACTGTAACCAGTTTTGCACTTTTAATTTATTCATTTCTGTCTTCCAAGCTTTAAATTCAGCTAATAAAATGAGTAAAAAAGTGTGTTTTTTCTGAATTCACCAGTTAAATCACTATGTTGCATGTTCTATTTTGCTTCCCTATTTTTGTTCTGAAGTTTTGATCATCTGACTACCTTGCTTGTCTATTTGGAAGATAATATGCACTCTTATCTGAAAAATGAGTAGGGGGTGGGGGTAGTAAAAGCATCACAGTTCAAAATTTTGCGCGACAAGAGGTGTATTTCTCTTAAAATTTGTGAAGAGGGATAACTCAATTTGTTATTTAACACTATTTCTGAACACTGTAACCACTTTAACACTTTTAATTTATGTTTGACTGTGTTCCATGCTTCAAATTGGGCTTCAAAAATGGATACATAAGGTTTTTTTTCCAAATTCACCTGTAAAATCACTATGTTTGATGTTCTATTTTGCTTCCCTATTTCTCTTCTTCAGTTTCTGATCATCCGATTGTTTTTTTGTTAACATATTCACAATACAATATCACAATTTCTTCAGTAGGGTTTGCGTGAAAAAATCTCATACCTATGCTCAAACTTCAGTCGCTATCTCAAAATTTTGCGCGACAAGCTCTATTCATTTTGTTTTTTCCTGATAAACAAAACACTGAACTAACATAAAAACAAACCTTTAAAACTGCCTAACCACTTTGAAATATGGCCTCAGGTGTGTTCTCCAGCCTTAACGTCGTTTTCAACCATGAGTCCGCTGGACTACAGACGTTCGGATGAACCGAGTCCACATCAAGAAAGAAGAAGAACCCTTAACGTTTTTGTATAATCTATGTATTAAAACTTGTGTATTCCCTGAGGGCTGGACGTGCGCCAAAGTTATTCCTATTCCAAAGACATCGGATTCTACTGACATTAATAACTTCCGTCCCATATCCATCCTCTCAGTACTTTCAAAGCCTCTTGAGAGGCATATTCATAAGCACGTGGCCCATCATATGGAATGTTACAACCTTTTCTACCACTTTCAACTCAAAGCCATGACGTTCCCTACACAAGGCTTTGATAACGAACGGATAAGGGGCGTAACTCCTTAGTCATATTACAGTTGAAAATTCAAAGCGGGTCGGCTTTACTCAATTTCTTGGCATCAGAGGCTTGACATAAATTAGGAAAACAAATGGTTGGACCCATCATGGACCAACTAAAACGCTGTAGGGAAGAATTAATATTTTGATGGTATTTTTGAACGTTCTCAGCGTCACTGCAGGAAGTGGCGTTCTCAGCGTGCAGAAAGTGAGCGTCAAGTCCCTTTGTATCAACCACGACAATCTTTGCATCTTTGAATGAATCGAAACGCACGAGACTTACCACTCGTGCGTTTCGATTCATTCAACGATGCAAAGAACAGAAAGGTTCTAAAGACGGCTTAGTGCCCGTGCAAGGAGGAACGGTAGCAAGGAGGTTAGATCGAGAAGCTTATTCTCACTCAGATAAGTTCTTCCTTAAATGTTATTCTACTTAGTTGCACTATGCTATGACATTCAAACCGTACTCATTTACCCACTTTAGATTCCCAGAAAGAAAAAGATCACTAAGCCCAGTGTTAGTCGATTCCTGTATGACAGCATATTAGCGCATTTACATTCATTCACATATACAGGTGTTGAAAAGTGCTCGAATTCCAAGAATAGTTTCATGTGTAGCACCTTTGAACTGTGTAGAGAGAATGTGTGCCTGTGGATTTGAGATCTACATGGAATAGAATAGACACTGTTCTTGACAATTGAGTATGTTTTTGTGTGCGCATGTTGTTTGGTTTATTGATAATAATTGACTTTTGGTCAAGATGTAACCATGAATTTGTGTGGCAAAGTTGCAATGATAAAGATAGACAGAATATGATCAGATAATAAGACACTGGGCTGCAAATTGCTTTTAATTGTCATTGTATTTATCTGTAAAATCATCATGATTTCCATGGCATGATTAATGCAGTGGAACCTCCCTTCTATGACCCCCCAATTTAAAACTCCCTTCTTTATAAGACCTTGTTTTCTCACATGTTCTGTTCACCTAAAAAGGATCGGCATCAGACAGTCGGCCCTGTGCCATTGTGGAAAGGCGGACCAGACACCGGACCACTTCCTGCAGACCTGCCAACTCCACTGCAGTGAGAGGAAACATGTCTGGCCCACAGGGACATCGCTGCACACCAAGCTATGGGGCAGCACTCAGGACCTGGAAATGACAGCCCACTTCGTCAACATCACGGGCCAAAGAATCTAGACACAGCCATCGTCGAACGCTGAAGAAGAAGAAGAAGAAGTTCTGTTCATAACCTCTGTAAAATTACCCCCATTTTAAGACTCGTTCCTTTTTTAGACTCGATTTTCTCAGATTGTTTAAGGTCGTAAAAGGGGGGTGCCACTGTAGTAATAATGCATCTTCAGAAATTGAACTCAGGTGCTGCAGTTTTTTTATAACCATGAAGAAGAAAAATACTGTTTCAAAACTTTGACAGTGTCTTATTTTCAAACGTACACCTTTTTAAAGAATCCATAACTTTTAATCACTCAGCAAAATTGTCTGCAGCTTAAGTGAACCAGAAATGGGGAACAATTGGCCACACTCAAGGAATCGGTTCCTGGCAACTTTTCTGTCGGTCGCGCAGCCTGAGAGAGACATGACAGAGATAGTTACTCAAGATAAAAGATAAGCTTGACTTACATCAGAATTATAAACATTTAAACTCACCTTGAGTTTTGTCCAAAATATTTTAAACCATTATTGCCACACATTGCAAGAATGTTTGATGTCCGGGTGCTTTTTCCCTGAAAATTAAAAATAAATAGTTTTAGTAATTATAGCAACATATAAACCACTAAGTGTAAACCAAAGGCTGGCCAATTACATACAGTTCTACAGCAACATCAGTTCTGAACATGAAGCTTTCAACATGCACAGCGACACTTAAAAATGGCAGTTAGAAAAGAAAGGATGAATGAGATTCTGCCGCATTTAGTGTTTGCTTCAATGAACACCGTCCGAGGAAGAATGTGTCCTTCGTTAAAAAGTTACCCTTTCACAAAGCTTTACAATAAGCTTCAATCATAGTTCTTCCTTGTTGGTTTGTTTTTGTTGCTCCACAGGGAGTCTACAGGAATAAGTCAAGTAAGTCAAGTCATAGTTCTTCCTTCAAAATCACAACATTAAAAACTTTAGGCACAGACAAACTCATACCGCTGACAATATAAAATGTCAGTTATAAATAACATTTTCTGTTGCACTACATCCAAAGACTGTGCTGACTGACCTTACTTTTTCCATCTCAAAACAATTTTTGGGGGATTGCCTACTCTGTCTGTCTGTCAGTCTCTGTCTCCTATACAGTGCACCACAGGAGCTTGTACCCAACCGCCAGTTGATCATTATTTACTCCTGCATGTACACCCTTACTGGGCTACTACTATTCACTAGCGAATGCGTAGTATGTAGTTGTACGAAGACTGTAGGGATGAAGGAGTAAATAATGATCGACCGGCGCTTTGTTACAAGCTCCTGTGCAGTGCACAGACACACACACCGTGACGTGTCCGTGTTCAAACCAAAACTGGACACAATCGACCCTGCACAACATTCATAAATGTTCATACCCACGTTCGTGCACTCGCTTGATGAATGCTTCATTCGCTCAACACAACAGCAGACACACAGACAAAACAGCAGCAACATCTGTCCAAAGTCTACACGACAACACTTGCTTTACTTACAAATCCCGGCAGCGTCGTGGGTAGTCAGTGCACACGACGGTAACACTCATGCAGTTGAATCCAACTTTCCGACTGATTGCTGTTGATAACTTTGCATTTTGTGCGTCGAGCATGACTTTCTCGTGATTCTGTCGTGGGGGATGTCACTCGGGAAACTGTGACACGTTGTTTTGTGTTTGTTTTTAAAAAACCCACTGTTTTGTGTAGTGCGTCTGTCATGGTCTTTTCCGCGAATATTCAGTAGGCCTACCGTCTTCAAACCGCACACGTGGAAAACGGTACGGCCGAAAGTACAAATGATATGATAAAGCTAATATTAAACAAACTCAACAATGATTTGAGAAGACGACAACAGAAGAACGGTCAATAACTAATGTTGTAGTTTTTTAAATTGTGTTTCTAGTTAAAATGTACATTTCGTAGCAAAAAGACAGTTTTGCAATGGCATTTCAGGGTTTTCCCATTTTGGGAACGATACCGACGCGCTTTTGATAAAACTATCGTTAGCTGTTATATAGAGTTTCTGAAACTCTATATAACAGATAACGATAGTTTTGAAACTCTACATAATAATAATGCAAACTGTTATAGCGCTATTCTAGAAAAATGTCTACTCTTAGCGCTTTACAATACATACATCGACCAAGCATACTATACACGCACAGGCAAAGAAACCGACCAAACATAACCAACAAACTATACATGCACAGGCAAAGAAAACTACCAAACATACAATACACGCACAGGCAAAGATAACGACCAAACATAAACAAACATACTATGACCAATCATAACCAACATACTATACGCGCGCAGGCAAAGAGAACAATCAGCACATGTAATAATTACTGACAACTAATGATGCAGGCATACAATGACAATCCAATACACAGCCTAGGCACAAGAACCACATAAGGCTACTGTATAAAAACGTGTCAACAATACTATTTACACACACACAAACAGTGCTGACACAAAGCGCAGAAAATATATATACACGTTATTTTAGGCACTAGGTAGGGGGTGAGGTGGGGCGGGATGGGGTGGGTGGGGAGATGCTGGAGGGAAAATCACTTGCGCTGAAAGAGGTGTGTTTTGAGATTTGTTTTGAATGTAGTGAGAGAATCTGTGTGTCTGAGAGGCAGAGGTAATCTATTCCAGGTCACAGGGGCTTGATAGGCGAAGGACCTCTCGCCACATGTCTTTGTTTGCACTGTGGGGAGTCGGAAGAGTCGAGTGTCGGCGGCGGAGCGATAACGATAGTTTCAAAACTCTGTATAACAGTTAACGATAGTTATAGGCCACAGTATGTTAGGGTGGGGGGGCAATCAGTTTCAGACACAATCTGCACAAACACAGGGGCACCACAAGGCACAGTACTCTCACCTTTTCTTTTTTCTCTCTACACAGCAGATTTTAGAAGTTCTAGTGACTCCTGCCCCATAACCAAGTTTGCTGACGACACTGGACTGACCGGACTGCTGACTGATGACGACGACTCTGACTACAGGCAGGAGGTAGATAGGTTTGTGGGGTGGTTTGAAAACAACTATTTAGAGCTTAATGTGGGGAAGACAAAGGAAATGATAATGGACAACAGGAGGGGGGAACATGTACACAGGGAGATAGTGATCAAGGGGGAGGTCGTAGAGAAGGTAGAGCAGTATAAGTATTTGGGGGTGATTATAGACAATAAGTTGACATGGAAACCAAACTCTGATGCCCTTGTGAAGAAACTCCACTCTCGCCTGTACTTTTTGAGAAAACTCAGGTCTTTTAACATCAGACAAGAAATCCTTCAGATGTTTTACACTTCAACGTGCAATAGTGTGTTGTACTTTGGCTCCGTGTGTTGGGGTGGCAACATCAACAAGCAAGACAGGGATAGATTAGATAAATTCATCAGGAAAGCAAGTGGGGTGGTTGGGAGGAAGCAGGACAATTTCACATCAACACATGAACGACGACTGACTGACAAGGTACAGAAGATTTTGGCTGACGACTCGCACCCACTCAGACCGGAATTTGACAGTAGACGGACAGACAGGAGCAACAGATTCAGACAACCAACCGCAAGATCCACACGCTACAGAAATTCGTTCATTCCATCTGCAATTCACATCTTCAATTCTCAGGTGGGGCGGTAGATGCTGGTGTTGTCGCTCTGATGCACGGGGTCAGTGTTCTGTGTTGTTTCAGTATTGTTGATTTTGTTTTGCATGATTATATACTCTTATTCTACTCTCTTAGACAATATGTGATAACCGGCAAGGTGCTGACTTTCGTTTGTGCATTGTTGATGGTGAATGCATGTTAATTTATTTTTAATATACTTTCTTATGTGATAACCAATGTGCTGTATTTTCTCAGGACAAAGAACAAATGTTTATTTTGAATGTTTTATGTATGTTATTATTACGGACACAAACGCTCAGCAATGCAATTTCTCTTTTAGAGATTAATAAAGTTATTGTATTGTATTGTATTGTATTGTATTGTAAAACCTTTATAACAGTTAACGATAGTAATATCAATTTGGCGCACCATACCATGACATCCAAACATGAAGTTCAGTTACCCCTTTTCAACTTTGAAGGTCACATTGTGGGCGAATTTTTAGCAAAAAGTTGGAACATGGTATGACTGTTCTTACTCACAAGGGAAGTAATTTAGTTATTTACTGATTTTCATTTTGTGTGGCCTTCTTTCACCCATTTAATCATTCATAAATGTTCATACCCAAGGGAAGTAATTCACATTATATATCTATGGCCAATGTTTTCACAGGGCATCTGCCCCCCCTCCCCCCCCCCTCACTTCCCTCCCCACACACACTCACATGGGCTAAAACTGACATGGCTTTTATGGGTATGACGCTTTTACTCACAAGGGAAGTAATTTACTGATGGTGTGTTTTCATTTCGTGTGGCCTTCACCGATTTAAATAATTTATTTTAGCTTATCCAATTATAGTGTGGATGAACACTGTCTCCACTCAAAATAGTTCTTTGCTATTGTACATTGTGAATCAGCATTTTTGTTTTTGTCCTGTTTGAATAAAGTGGAATAATTTTACAACCAAAGTGTTAATTTTAAAGATGTATACATAATGTGTGAATGATCATGCATTTGAAAACTAATATTGTTAAATGTAAATTGACCTGTGACAAGTCAGCAAAGTGCAATATCCAAGCATGAAACCCGCACACAATTCCCAAACAACATGCTTTCTTTTCCACAAAATTCCATCCAGGTGAAAACAATTATGTGAACGTCATAACATGGTGTTTTTTTTACATTAATAATCAAGCCTAACACCAACTAACATGGTGTTAATAGGCATTTGAGCAAGCTTTAACACCAACATAACATGGAGTTAATAGGCATTTGAGCAATCTTTAACACCAACATAACATGGGGTGTTGCATGTTAAACCAGCAATAACATGATGTTAATCACATTACAAGCAAGCTGTAACGCCTCCAAAACAAGCAGTTTTGCAAGTTAAGTCTACGATAACATGATGTTACTTGGCGTTAAACCAAAGCTTTAATGCCATCAAAACTTGGCATTTTCGCATGTTACAGACATGCTGTAACATGGTTTAACATGATGTTTTGACCGTCGCAAAACGCGCTGAAATTCCAGGCAATTTCGCAGCGATAACTTCAACAAAATCCAATCAAAATCTGGCGTTGTCGTGAACACCAAAATGTAATAAACCCAAAGAAACGTGAAGTTTTGTTGGGATTTTGAGTAGTTTTGTAAGATACAAAACGCCACTTTTCGCCCAGTGGTAGTCATCACAACTAATCGCATTTTGCCTTTTGTTTCAGAAAGGAGGATAAGCTACAACAAGATCGACGCTATGTCAGACATGCCTCAGCCACATGAGGACTTCCGAATTTAGATCCACTCGGCATGATGATAAGTCTTGATAAAAAGTATAAGACTGAGGACAGCAGTGGAAAAAGTGGCCACATGGCAGGTACCTATTGCTTTGTGTCTGCAGTGCAAAAGACAGATAAGCTGAATGAACACAGTACCCGCAGATCTACTGCTGATTTACGACGGGAAAGCTACAATCCAGGGCAGAGAAAACTGCAGCATGGTAATCCAACTCTTCATTTGTTTCCATATCTTTAACTCTTAGTCGTATGACAATTCCAAGAATATATTATCTTGATACGCAAGCTCTAGGGTAGGTTAATGATTGTAGATAAGCTTTGCCATGATAATTATGCTGATGCAGTTTAAAAGTGTGTATGTGTGCGCGTGTGTGTGTGTGTGTGTGTGTGTGTGTGTGTGTGTGTGTGTGTGGGTGGGTGTGAGGATTGCACAAGATCTCCTTCAGGGACAACTACACCAACAACACATACACAGTCATTTTATCTGTTTGCCTTCTTTTGAAAATTATACATGGATTAGATATGATGCGTTAGTTTTAACTGTGTGTGTGTGTGTGTGTGTGTGTGTGGGTGTGTGTGGGTGTGTGTGTGTGTGTGTGTGTGTGTGTGTGTGTGTGTGTGTGTGTGTGTGTGTGTGTGTGTGTGACGGAGTGATTGAGTTTGTGTTACTGTTTGTCTATTTCTTACGGGAGCCTTGAAGGCTTCGCCTCTTGTTCACAATGCAGTTGTCAGTTTCTAATTTGAATGCGGCTCGCTGTGAGCTTATCTGCAATAGCACGTTATTATGTACCTCTGACTATGCACAAAACAAACGGATGTGGTTCACAAGAACTCTAGCGATGGCTTTTGACTGTTCAGAGGAACTGGCGATAGGCATAAACCGTCGTCTGCTACGAGAACCACGACCTTGCGTGACCCTGCTTTCGTGCTTGTCTTTTTTCAAACTTTCAAAACTTCGAATTGTACTGATCTTGTCTTGATGAAAAAAGAATTCTTTTATGATTTAAGAATGTTTGTGTAACAAGCTGTCAATTTATCATTTACATTTTACAAGTTAGGTCTAGCGCCAAAACGCACCACGGTCCGATTGTGATGGAGACAATCCGAAAAATTAATTCTTTGAAAATTGCTCTCTCTTTACGTAGGGCACCTAAGATGGTCCCGTTCGGTGAGCGTTCAAATGGAAGGGTGTTTGTACTGTGAGTAAAAGCCTGACAGTATCTGTGATGGTTTACGGGAGGCTTACCGTGCCTTTAAAACAAAAATTAAACTAGGGTTTTAAAAGGGGGGGTTCCACCGAAAAGATAGACCTTCAGGAGTGCAAACACTTACCTCCTCCACCAAGAATACTAAGTACTGTACATTGACTGTAGCTAAAGTCTCTTGACAGCATCTCTTGCCTGGTTCTGCAGCTGGGAGAATGGAACAAAAATGCATGTCCAATAAACAACAGAATATCAATAGACTGAAGAATATGATTCATGATGTATATATATAACTAGCTTAAAGGTAATGTATCACAAAAATAAGTAAAGTGAATTAAGAATAATTTATCGACAAATTGTTTTACCAGCCACAGAAATGAGACCACAATTGACAATGATTTTAGCGAAGAAACATTTCATCATTACCACAAGTTTCATCACATCTGAAACAGTACTTGCTGTGCAGGATATGTGCTATATATATATATTCTGGTTGGTACTTGGAGATTTGTTGCATTTCTTTTTACTTCATCTTCCAGCTTGAGTGTGTACTTGACTGGCAGTGATGAGTGTTTTGTTGCTCACACATGTATTGCAGAAAGTTGCAAATGATGTAATAATTAATAAGTGCTTACAACAAGTTAATTACAGCTTAGAAACCACATATGTGTACAGTACAACACACACAAAAACACCAAATGGAATGTAAATTTGCTAGTGTCAATCAATCATAATGCTTTCCCACTTCACACCCACTCATCAGCATTAAATTGTTAATGATTTTAAACTTATCACAATATGCACATCAAAGCAAAGTAAAACAATTAAACTTTTTTTTTTAAACCAGCAAACAAAAACTACATGTATACATATTGCAATTTAGCTCTGACTTTCTACACTGTACCTGAGTACATGATTATTGTCTCTGTGCAGTTTTTCTAAGTTTAACCAAAAGGTATGTTTTGTGCCTGAACACACACAGACAACACACCCATACACAAACACTGGTTGGAACTTAGAGCAACTATAGGAGAATGAGTGAGAAATCCATACATACACAGACAGCAAATTAGATTTAGACTAAGAGTAAGAGCGACACACACACACACACACACACACACACACACACAATTATGAGTGGAGCAGCGAGGAGATGAATGTTTGGATGAATGAAACTAACGGCGGATGTTAATTCCATCGGGGCACGTGGTGCCGAGGAATGCGATGAAGTGGGACTCCCTGGGTTTGCGCTCGAAGGAGTCATCATGCACTTGCTACAGAGCCATGACTCTGACATCATCAAGATAATGATTCGCAGCAGAATGATAATTCTGTGAAGGGAGGAAAACGTCACTAATGTATCTGCAGAGTCGTCTCCCATTCAGTGGATGTTTGAAACGGCCCCTTATGGGTGTTATTTCTGGAAAGAGATTAACTTATCTTTTGATACAGCCCCTCTGGTTGCGGTATTGTGTGTAAGAGGTTAAAATCAATTTGTTTAGATAAAACATGAGGTAGATGGTTTTTTGGCAGCACTCAGCTGACATCTTTATAACAAAGCTAATCATTATACAGTGGACCCCCCCCCCCCCATTGTGAGACTTCCCCCATTGTAAGACCCTTTTATTCAGATGTTCTGGTACTAACCTCTGCAAATGTACCTCGATTGTAAGAAACCCTTCTTTTTCAGACCCGATTATCTCAGATATTTCTTGGTCTTAAGTGGGGGTTCCACTGTATTGTCAGCTGTTTGTACTATAAATTGCTGTGACCAACAATCTAGGATTGTGCTTAGTGAGTTTATTTTTTTAAGGTTATTTTAAATATATGGGACACTGCAATGTGTTGTGTAGCGCATGTATGTTTCCTCAAGGGTTGATGAATGCTACCGTTGGTAACCGATTGCCAGACAATGTGTGTGTTGGTGCTTAGACGTTGAAATATAGCTTCTTCTCTCGTCACTGTCTTCCATTCTTTAATGATTGAAAAACCTGAACAGAAAAGTCTCTATTGTCAGTGAAAGACAAAATCCAGACAGTGACTAAACAAAATGCAACAGCTTGCGACATCACCACAATCTATTAAAGTTTAAAATAGATTTTGCGGTTTAAAATCGTAACACATTGATGTTGGTTTTATTCTTTAATGTTACAATTTTGATGTAAGAACTATTGTCATACATAGCCAATATGTACATTGTAGCATAAAACCTAATCCTTTAACTATGTATGTCTATCAGTCAATTTCAAACCAGTCCTTTCTCTCTAAAGTCTGAAAGCAATCTCTCCAGACATTGTCAAATAAAAGGGAGCACAATACACCGGAAAATGATGGGCAAGTTAATGACAACCATGACAAATGACATCATTAAAGCGGTTCATTCACAATAGCAAACCAAACAGCTTTTTCACCTGACCCTTAAAACCCACCTTTTCAAGTCTGCTTACAATACCTGAAGCACACGCCTGCCTCGTGATATGATTTTATCTGCCAGCATTTCAATAAACTCACTAGTTAAATATTTGTATTGGGTAGTCTCACATTATTAACACAATATATATGTACTACTGTTGTTTGTAAAATATGTTTTAAACGCTTACTTAATTCTTTTTATGTATTTAAATATTTGTTGAATTTATTGTGTATGTGTGTGTGTGTGTGTGTGTGTGTGTGTGTGTGCGTGTGAGTATGTGTGTGAGTGCATGTGAGTGTGTGTGTGTGTGTGTGTGTGTGTGTGTGTGTGTGTGTGTGTGTAAGTGGGTATGTGTGCTTGTGTGAGGTTGGGTGTGTGTCAAAATGTGTTGTGCAATATGGCATGAAAATCTTTTTAGATTTGTTGTTAAAAATTACAGCTTTGTATTCCATGTTTATTATCTTTTACGAAGTGATTATAGTAAAATAGTCTTTTATGTTTTTTATTTGTTCGACCTTCTTAGGATTATGGAGTTTTAGGCACTGCCTTTTATAGTTAACTAAATTTGTGTATTTGAAATAGTCCATTGTAGTCGGTGTAGGTCTTAAGCTAATTTTAATCGTTTGTCCAGTATTTAATTTAATTCTCTATTTTTGTATGAACTCAAATGTTTAGTGTTCTTACTATGTCTTGTTAGGCTAAGTTCTATTTAATCAGAGTATGTTTGCGTGTGCTTATACCTAGTGATATTGTAAAGCGCATAGTGCTTTTAGTTATGCGCTATAGAAATCTCCTTAATAAATAAATAAATAAATAAATATGATTGAAATGTTAGTAAACGATCCAAAATGATTTCATCTTCTTTATCAATTCCTGATTCCAATATACATATATATATATATATATATATATATATATATATATATAGCTATTCTGATGGTCACGTGGGGGAATTCGGGGTCTGTGTTTGGATGGTCTCACACATCCCTTTTCCGACCATCAAAGCATAATGCTACGGAAGTCGGCCATTTTTGCCAATATCCAAAAGCATATTGGCAAAAACAAAGACCCATGGTTACGGTTTACCCATCTGTACCACACGATATTTCAATCGACAACAGCATACACTGAAAACTTGAAATTCTTCTCGGGAATGTTTTTCAGCTTTACAAATGTCGATAGCATACCCTGTCCTGCTAACTTCCCGATGAAACAGGACTAAACCAATTATTTTCTGTCCCTAAACACCACTAAATGCCCAAAGTCGAAATATCTAGTACAAACAGGGGAGTAAAACGGAACATCCGTTGTTGTGCGCCTGTGTGAGCTCAGTTGCCGACTGACACAAACTTTTACATTCGGCTTTTCTTATCTCGTAACTCTACACTAAATACCCCACTTCCCCTCTGAAGTATTGATGTACAACCCATGGCACTAACATTCATGTAGCCGTTTATAACTGAGGTTGAAAAATTCGCTTCATGACGCGACAAGTATAAATGCCATTCACTCAAACTGAAAACTTCGCTGCCGTCTGCTCGCGTTGTACGGATTAGCTGTTCTCTTCTCCTCCCCTTGTTGCATCCTTGTTCTTCAGTTGTTTCTAGTTTTACGTTATATATAAAAATATATATGTATATATCCCATGACCTCCCTTCTTTGTCTCCCAATAACCAAACCAAACCAACCCTTCTTTGTCTCTGTAAATGTACTCTAGGTATATTTCTTGTATTTCCATTGTTCTCTTGTTACATCTATGATGTAACTATTGCACTCTTATAACACATAAAATAACATCTTCATTTTCATTCATATGCTTTTCTAGCAACTCATTCATTCTTTCAGCAAAATCACAATCGCCCAACGAACTATCATTACATCTCCAATAGGATGGGTCTCTATCAATATGTGTTACATCAAGTTAAGGTTAGAGATGGCACCACAATAGTCCCTTTTACACCAAGGCTATTCTAGGCGACCTTGACCTTGGCCCGCTGTGCCTCGGGCAAAGACAGTCATTTTTGCGCGTTGTTTGAATGGTGGAGCTGTACGATGGTGCACAAACATTGCTGTTATGGCGTGTGTGGAAGTGATTTAAGACACCGTGAGAGATCACACATGGTCGGTGTTGGATGGGTGCCGTTTTCCAAACCCTATAGAGATTTAGAAAAATGCCGAAAATGGATTAAACTATGTGGAAGAACGATCGAGAGGTTCAACATCGAAAAAGTCAACAAAGACACCAACATTTGCACAAAACACTTCGTCGGGGGGCACTTGAAAATGACATGCTGCTTTTCTTCATAAGTATAAATGGAACAAAAAAGATTGTACCATGCTTTGACTTTATGTGCTGAAAGAGGAAGAAATGGTTTTAATGTAGCTTTTTCATATCCCCATAAACCAAAGTGTGATACTGCAGCTAGTTAGCAAACTAATTTCACTGAAAAACTAGACAGCAAGTGACACATAGTCTACAAAGCAATGAACACGAAGGCATTTAAGAAACAGGATCATTCTTTTAATCTTGTCTAAAATTTTGAACATGAATCTCACTGCAAAAACACAATCTAACAGAAGTGGCAGAAAAACAAAACTACTTCAGCATACAAATGGCCCAAAGAATATGGTCTGAAATCAGACAAAAAGCATGACAGCTCGGTGCTTGCAGTGGCATACCACAAGAACACAAAAATGAAAAAAAAATGGTCAAACCGAACTATGTGTCGTTCAAAGGAAAAATGGTTTGCCTCAAGGAAAAAGACTGAGAGACATCACATAACTGTACAAGCTCACAAGAACTATTGGTTGTAATCATGAGTACGACTAGACTGAAATGATAAATAATGTGCATCACAGTACTATTCAAGCACTAAAAAGTGCCTCCCTCTAGCTTGTCACCAAATAACCAAAGTAGGTTGTAACAAAATTGCAGATTAATAAACAAAATAGTTCAATCAATAGTATTTATGTCACACCTGACATTAAACTAGTAATTTCCATCACTATCCTTTTCAGGCATTAAAAATAGTTCAAAGCAGCTAGCCCCACATAGAAGTAAGAGGCTCATTCACAAGCTAGTTAAAAGCTTTTCATTCTTTTGTTTTTCTCAAAAGAAAATTCATAGTATCACAACAGTATTCACAGCAGGCAGTTTTAAATCACGCAAGACCATTCTCCAGGTGTGTTCATGAAATACATTGTAATTTTAAACAGAGACAATTTTCAGTTCACGCGTGAAGATGATTTTACTGACCAAGTTTCTCCCCATATATTTCATAACCCTGCAGGTGAAAATGGGAATACCAGCACAGAATGATTGTCAGTGAAAATTTAATACCAACACTTCAAACTACATCACTCATCATAAAACAGAAACTGTGACTCCAGAGTGGATTTAAATGAAAATCAAAAAGTAGAAAAACTCATACTCTGATAATTGTTGTCCAAGTGTTTCAAACTACATCACTCATCATAAAACAGAAGCTGTGACTTGGATTTAAATGAAAATCAAAACGCGGTAAAACTCATACTCTGATAATTGTTGTCCAAGTGTTTCAAACTACATCACTCATCATAAAACAGAAGCTGTGACTTGGACTTAAATGAAAATCAAAACGCGGAAAAACTCATACTCCGATAATTGTTGTCCAAGTGTTTCAAACTACATCACTCATCATAAAACAGAAGCTGTGACTTGGATTTAAATGAAAATCAAAACGCGGAAAAAACTCATACTCTAATAATTGTTGTCTAAGTGTTTGTGTGGTTAAAAAAACAAATGTACCTAATCATGAATGAAATCAGAGCAACCCATATGATCATTAACCATTCACTGCCACTGGTCCATACCTATACTCTTTTCAAAAAGGAGATGGGTATGGGAGAGGCAGTGCTACTGTTAGTGATTCAAAGTGCCATACATCCCATCCTAGTGCTGTGAAATGGGGATATATTCAATATTTCATGGAAGCTTACTAATATTTGCATGTATGCATGCAAACATACTGTGACAGTACTAATACAGTAAAAGCATTATTGAGGGTGAACAGCCTGCTTTACTTGGTTTCAGTGAGGAGTAACAATACTAACAATAACAATAATAACATGCCTATGTTGTGAAATGTAAGTACTTGCCTGCCCACCCCTTCTTCCCCCTCACCCCCCCGGACACTGGCAAAATCCCAGCAGAATGTCCCCATCTTTGCTGACGATTATGCACAGTTTATATGAGGAAGTGTGCAGGTAGGTTGTCTGCCTCTGTGTCGGTTTTACCTCCGCGGTGTAGACGAAAAGCTTTTCCACTTCTGCACATGTATCTCAAGTTGAGCACATGGCCATAAAAAAGGCGATATATCTTCAAAGGATTTGTAAGCTTTCGCCTTCTTCTGGTCGAAATCGTTCTATTTCTCAATCAGATAGTTCAGGATGTCAACAACACCGATCCTGGGTGCGTTTGATAGGTCACTTTTTCCTTCGGATGTAAAAGGATCGCGTGGTGGAAATCCGATCTGTCGAAGTTTTTCGGAAAGTTTTTATTGCACGCCCTGTCTTGTAAAATCCGGATTGATCGGTAGTTTCAATTGCTGTGCAGTTTTCACAAGTTGCAGCAGACCGTCTCGTCTGTATCCAGTAACAGTATCGACAGCGAGTACGTTTGCCCGTACCCAAGGGGAGTAACTCGAAATGACTCAGCGCGCGGTCAGCTGTAAAAGGCCCTATTTATAAACTTATTTTTGGCAAGCTTATAAATTTTTCGTTCAAGGTTGTTGATAAAAATCCTCAGAAAAAAGGGTGTTTTTGTTCTAAAAAGTTATCTTTGAAAGATTTATGGGTCAAAATGGATTTGTTTTTACTGTTTGGGATAAAACATGTAGCTTCAGGGAAACATTCATCTTCCAGCAAAATAAGGATGGAACTTTGAATTATGTTTTATTTTACAGGCCCCTTGATGCATGTACAGAGCAATTTCTTCATTTTTATGAACAGAGTTTGTTTCCAGGGTAGATATCATAGGCACAAAATTAATTTCCCAAAACAAAAGGCAAGTTGTACTTTGAAAGAATTCCTAACATTATTCCTGGGTAATTTATAGAAAGTCTATCTGTTATTGCACAAACACACCATTTCTAATGAAAATACAAAACAGCGCAAGAACATTGGACAGTTAGTCTGGAAGATAAATATATCCCAATGACGGCAATTATTATTAAAAAATGATTTTGAGAAAACAGCGTTAACATTATTCAAATAGATGTCAAATGTTAATTAAATACTTATAAAAATTATCATTTTATTGGAAGGAAGAGGTTGACGATGATAACATTACAAAGAAAAATATAATTCTATAGTGTTCAAAGTACCTACAAATGCTGAGAACCCAAAGAACGTTTTTGAACCAAAATGTCGTGCCATCTCTGGCTTTAAAATACATAATTACCATCCTATGATCGGTCTGCGCTACTGACTGTATATCTTACAATCACGTGTCCGATTTAATACGACATCACAGACTAATTATATAGTCAAGTTTCTTGGTAATAAAGGGATTTTTTCGTGACCATGTGAACTCTTTATCATCAACAAGAAAAATACGCCACAAATCGTTCAGGCCTTGATCAGCCAGCAAACTGTTAACATATTTACGTCAAAATTGCCATGTCTTCCTCCACTTATGATATTTGAAATTATTATTCGAGACACAATTAAAAACACCGATGATTTCAAGTTGAAAAATACAATGCATATATTCACAATGTCCCCAACAAATTTTGTAGTGATTGGAAATTATACCTACCTTTTATTGAAGATAAATAATTAGGTTTGGTAAGAAATAGCTAAGTTTGATAATAACGGTTATCTAAAAATGTATAAATTGAGAATGTGAGCACACACAATCCCCACCTCTCCCTCTCTCTTCTCTTTTACTTTCTTCCTCTTTCTCTCGCTCTTCTGCCTTCCTTTCACTGTACACTTAGTTTATGTATAATTCTTCCGGTATAATTCCCATCCTAATGTATTATGTGTTATGTATCTGTGTTTGTGTGTGAGCGTGATGTTATGTTTGTCCGTCTGTCCTGATATTGTGTTTTTGCTCTGTCTTGTCTGTTAGTTAGTTAGCTTTTGCTTTTCGGGTCCAGCGGACCATAATAGGCCAAATCAGGACCCCACAAGTTAATCATTACACATATTTAGATTAAGACAATTCTAATACACAAAAATCAGTAACGTCACCCGAAGGCAACAAAAAAAGTCAAAGCAAAACCCTATAATTATGTCAAACAAATTAAGTAGTTTTAAAATTCAAATCTTAAAATAAAGACCAGACTCCTTTAAAAACCAAAACAAAGCTGTAGAGCTGACCTCTGTAAAAATACGTTTCAAGCTCGAGGTGCCAAAATACTTTTCTCGTTGATCATACAGATCAGCACACACGGTGATAAAATGACTCACAGTAAAACCAGCATCACAGGCGTGGCACCATGGTGCCTGTCTTGTCTGTTGGCCATGTACACCAAAAATATGTTTGTATGTAAAAAATAAAATATGTATAAAAATAAAATAAAAGCCTTTTGTTTGATTATCCAAATGATTTACTACAAAACATATACGTCATATGTTTGCCAACTGTAAAAAATCATGTATGAATGAAACAGTGTATGTATTAAGGGACGCATGTGTATGAATTAAAAGCTCCAAACTTATGTGCATGGCAAACTTTTAAAAGAATTTAAAAAAAATATCACCACATACGATTTTCTGACAATCAAGGTATTATGCAAAACAATGTCTTCTTTCATTCGTTTTGTTTGGACAATAAACATTGTTATTACCATTCCAGTGCACCATATGGCTTTTGGACCCATTAGGACTGATTCTAGGTGACCCTCTAAATGTTATAACGTACAGGCAGGGATCCTTTTTTGCTTATCACGCTAAAAATTAACAAGATAAAGTAAACATTGGAACTAACAATATCAGCGTGACTTATTCTACAGAATTACACTTCAAATGCTGTCAGATACCACACTCTTTATCTAAAAATACAGAAAAGCCAGTTTTGTTGGTGGGCACTTTACAGAACGGCGAGGCACCACCCACCCTCTGCGTTTGCAATGCCTACCCACTCACTTCAAAATGCCATTTTCCAAGTTCTGAGGATCGCTTAATTTACGTCAAATTTATCTTTACGTCATTTCCTTTCTCTCTGGCCTTGTTTCGAAATCTGTCGCTCTCAGGTGGACAAGTGATATCGAAGCAACAGAAACGCATGTTCAACATGGCTTATCTTGTGAGATTGTTATGTGATCGCATTTGACCTGTGATTATTCATCTCGTCAGGTGAGTGACTCTGATTGGCTGACACAGGTCACGAGAATGCTTTGACTGACAGGCATAACGAGATACGAGCGACCCAGTTCCCTTTGCGGCTGTTCCGTCTAATTCGCGGGGTCGCTTCGAAATTTCTTTTGGTCGAAATAGACGGTAATAAAACCGTTATTTCTAATATGCTGACTGTTAGCAACTGATAACAGACATGTCTCACAAATGATATCAGCATTCGCCTTCGGGTCATGGCTGATAATCCATTTTCTCGACATATCTGTTATCGGTTGCTAACAGTCAGCATATTAGAAATAACTCATATAAAAGTACAACTTCTCTCCGTTAATCACAACTTCAAGTTCGATAATTCTTTTCGATTTTACAACACATTGTATTTCAAATGGGAAATTCTTTTCAACCCGTCTCATTTGGCCAAGACTCGTTCGTTGCCGTTAAATAAATAAAAATATTCCCTCCCCATTCACTTTCCAATTGCTCATCACCATGTTCTGCAATAAAGATTTCCTGTACACAAACAATATCACTTTGTTGTTTCCTTAAATTATATATAGAAAACAGTTGTTGTGTGTGTTTTGTTTCATAAACAATGATAGTTTACAGTGGAAATATATACAGCCGCCATGGAATAAGAGCTATAGCATTGTAACTAAATTCGTCGGTGGACATAGCAGGGCCAGAAGCCGACACGTCATGCGTGTTGGACGGGGCGGTGTCAGCCCAACACACTGTGTTCTCTTCTCTCTCCGTGCCACGGTCAGAGTCAGCCATGTCTTTGTCAAACATCGAAGCTTCGGCACAGTCAAGGCGCGACAGTTTGTGTGAACTGTCTTCTTGACCGGGGGAGTCACTTCTCTTTGCTGGGGTCACAGACCTCGACCTTTGGAACGGCAGTGTTGACTGTAGTGACCACCCCTTGTTTGAATGGAGTGACCACCCCTTGCGTTTGTTCCCTTGGGTGTGCGGTAGGTGCTGCTTCCCTTGCTGTGTTATGTCTAGTATCTGACGAGCATTCGATCCTGTCATCCCAGTGGAAATCTAAAATCAATGTTAATCGTTCAGGGTCTCTCTCGTTCGCTGTTATCCTCGTTCTATCCCATTCCCACTCACAGGCACACGCATTCATACTGTCCAATGACAAATGCTGACGTTCACGGTCATAACTTTCATGTGCATCATACTATACAATGCTGACCATTCCATATTTCTCAATCACTCCTGTAAACATCCATTTACACACACCCACACACACACACACACACACACACACACACACACAAACACGCACACACATCCATCCACACACACAACACATGCACGCAGGCACACACACACACACACACACACACACACACACACACACACACACACACACACATACACACACACTTTTCACTAGTTTTGACCATAGCCCGAGCTCTTCTGTTTTGCTCCTCTAAGACAAGGTTGTTGGCTTATTTGTAGGTTGACACGACTCTGGGATGATCTTTGGTAATGTCATCTTTCACCGATATAAAGTCCTTGGTAGCACAGACTTCCAGAAGAGGCATGACAACGTCACGTGGAATTTCATCCGCACACTTCCTAGCACTGATGTCAACATCACGAACTCCCAGGCTGGACTCTCATATGCATTATAACTCTTCTCGCACACTGAAGAATTGGCCACTCGGTGACGTCACTATTGTCAGATCTCTGAGGGTCTTTTTATGTATGTACTTAAGGAATAGCCGAGTTACTTAACCCTTGTTGACGCTACAACCGCCAACAGTAACAGACACAGATCACCATTACCTACTCTGTATGAGCAATCCCCTCAGTATAATTGGTTAAATTGTCCTGATCATCACTGTGTGATGTCCTGACCTCTTGTTACTGTTTCTACATGATTGAAATCCAGTGCCAATGTCAATCATTCACTTGTTAAAGACAGTCACACACACACACAAATAGAAAAAATCCTCTGAACTCTTGAATAAAACCGCTTAATTTATGAACAAGTTTTGATCTGTGTTTGTCACATTTGCCCGATGATTGGCCCGCAGGGGCGGATCTGGGTTTTGAAAGGGGGGGTGCAAAGTTCTTTTTTTTTTTTTGGTATCTTATCAGCGAAGGCGCGAAGCGCCGAACCGATGGCGCGAAGCGCCGAGCATGCTAGGGGGGTCCGGGGGCATGCCCCCCCCCCCGGAATTTTTTTTTAAAAAGGAAGCAAAATTGTGCAATCTGGTGCAATCTGAGCGTGTAAAGTGCTATTTTCAGGTGATATCTTTTTCTTCTTTTTTTTTTCTTCTTTTTTTTTTTTTTTTTTTTGTCCCGCTGGGGGGGGGGGGGGGTGCAATTGCACCCATTGCACCTCCCCCAGATCCGCCCCTGTTGGGGATCTGGGTTACTTCATGTTATCTGTTTACAGTTGTGCCTGACGAAAACGGGAAAACGTATTTTATCAACAGTTAGTTTGATAGAATGATCACTATTTCTTTCCATTATTCCAATGCAAGTTTGCTCGACGAATTTCAAAGACCTTTAAAAAAGATGTGGTCGAACTTGCCTTGTGCTTTGGATCGTTGGTGCTAATGTCTAAAATTCAGTTTCGTCCACATTTTCGCTGACTCCTGCTTCCGAAATTTGTGTATTCAATGAGATGTTTACAGTATCTTTTTGCACATAACAAAATAACTCATTTGCCTCCTTTCTGAATTTACTGCCCGTTAGGCAATACAGGTAAAAATTCACAGCACTGTTGCTGTACCACAAGAGGTTTACAAAAATGAAGCTAAAGGAACGTATTTCTCTGTAAAGCTGGCTAAGTTCACTGTAACCAGGGGTGTAAGGTGCGATGATGAAGTAGAAAGACAAAGGGGCTGACAAAAGGAAGAAGGTCACAGATACAGCTATAAGAGTGACTGTCATGGATGACACTTTCTTTGTTCGTGAATTCAGCTGATCAGACTGACCGCAAGCAAAAGTTACACGAGCCTTGCGCACAGAATCAGATACTTTCAATATAAGGACTACATTGCTGACAATAAGAATGGCAAAGGGGACAAGCGAAAACACTAGTGTGTCAATAAATGGCCATATCTTTATTATAAAAACATAATAACTATCCATTTCAAAATCTGCTGTGCAGTGTGAAGCCGTACCATTTATGTATGTAATAATCCTTACACCAATCAAGAAATGAGAATTAATCCCACATATCAAAACAGTTATTACTAGGATGTAAACCAGAGACTTGTTCTTTGTGCATAGGATGTTAACTTTATGAGGCCAGATCACTGACGTAGCTCGCTGGGCGGTCATAGCAACCACCAACCAAGCTGATAGTATGCCGAAAATGTAATAAGAAGCGGTAATTAGTTTACACAGTGCGTCATGTGTTTTACGCAAAGAAAAACCCGACACGGACTCGATCCACTCCGGGAACAACCCCGTGTAAAGAAGACACATATCTGACACAGCCAGCGTCCTGAAGAACACAGTCAGGGATGACGCTGACTTTTTTCTGCCGAAGAGCAACATGATCATGATGTTTCCCAATGTACCCAGGACCAGTAAGGCGGGTGGAACAATGTTCATCATCAGCTTACTGGCAGCACGAAGGGACATGGCAATGTCGTTGTTTTTGTTGTAAGTAAAATCATTAATATTGTTGGAAGAGTTTTCTATGAAAGTCGATGAATTAAAATTGGACTTGCTGTATGCATCTCCGACTAATGTGTTATTTATCTCAACAGACATCTCTGTCGCTTTATGATTACCTGTCAACAATGCTGTAGTTCTGCTCTTGACGGGTGTAAGTATCCGAAAGAATATATAAAAATTACTTTTGCTCTTTATTATTACAAATGTAATATTTTGTGCACAAGGTCTTTATTTCGTAAAGGTAAAGTCATATGTGTTTGTTAATATCTGTTTTTCAATTGATGTGACAATCTGATTTGAAGAATGGAGACTGTAACTGTAGATATGACGTTCTCTCTCCCTCTCGTGTTCCTGTGCATAAACAATTCAATCAGTTAGTATTCGCTCTCAAAGAGGTTTACACTTTTACACTTTTACACACACACACACACACACACACACACACACACACACACACACATACACACACACGTACACACACACAAACACACACACACACATACACATACACACGTACACACACACACACACACACATACACACGCGCGCTTGTGCGTGCGTACGCGTGCGTCTGCATACACAATACACTTGGCAAAACAAGCAAGATTTTTGTCCCGGTACCAACATCAATAGTTTATCGGTTTCTTTGCCACACTTTGGTTAACTTCCTCAAACATGTGCTGCGGCGGTTGGAGGAATAGCATCACAGGTCTGATACCGCCTATCCCCAACAAAGACATTAGTTCAGGCTTCGATTCTCTTTGAATTGTCAAATCACTTAAATAAAATAAACTATAGCAAACCATGTTAAGCAATATATGGAAACATTATTCTTTTGTCGGCCTAGATGATTGAAACAGAACGCACCAGATAGTACATCAACGAGTTTAGTAAGTCATAGGCAAGCCAAAACCCTTCGACTAGGACCTCACTGGTTTGTTGGCTTCATGGCCTTAATTTGGTGACTGAAGCCTAATTTGTATTAATAGAGTTAATTTTCTTTATTTCTAAACACATCTATATTATTAAAAGGTATCTGTCCGTCTGTGTCTGACACATTGCTGACCGCTTATAACTCCGATGTTTATTGGCCGATTTGCCGCAAATGTGACATGACAAATACGGGAGTTACATGTGATTGAGCGCTCAGGCGCGAGGCGTGCTTCCACTCGCTCATACCTCGAGCATTCCTCAACCAATTCGCAACAAAATTGGTGTGTATATCGATGCTGAATCCTGAGTCCCAGAGGAATCATTTGATAATCGTCGGAGTTATGATCAAAAGAAACCACGCAAGATCGTTTTATTGCTGAGCGCAGCGAGCTGAAACGACCCAAGCACAGCAACACGCTCCGCAGTGACACACTGGTTAGAACGTTTGCCTCTCACGATGGAGTACGGGGTTCGACTCCGACATTGGATATATATGTTGTTCATTATTATAGTTATCGCTGCACATGTGTGATGAGTATGTGCTTTGTGTGAATTTTTAGATTTTGTAATTGTCTTTGTCTTCGGCTTTTATTTGTTTTATTTTATTTTTAAATACAAAGGTCTGTTATCGGATTTTGTGCTATTAGAAGGGATTGTTGGACCACGTGCATACCAAACAGACCACATAATGTATAGCGCTTTGCGTTTGCCATGAGAGTAAAAAACAAGTCGCGCAAGGCGAAATTACTACATTTAGTCAAGCTGTGGAACTCACAGAATAAAACTGAACGCACTGCATTTTGTCACAATGACCGTAGTCCGCCGCTTGTGCAAAACGGAGTGAAACTGACGAGCCTGTTCAGCGCGGTTAGTGGTTTCGCTGTGCTGCATAGCACGCTTTTCTGTGCCTCTCTTCGTTTTAACTTTCTAAGCGTGTTTTTAATCCAAACATATCATATCTATATATGTTTTTGGAATCAGGAACTGACAAGGAATAAGATGAAAGTGTTTTTAAATCGATTTCGGAAATTTAATTTTGATCATAAATTTTATATTTTAATTTTCAGAGCTTGTTTCTAATCCAAATATAACATATTTATATGTTTTTGGAATCAGGAAATGATGTAGAATAATATGAACGTAAATTTGGATCGTTTTATATAAACAAAATTATTACAATTTTCAGATTTCTAATGACCAAAGTCATTAATTAATTTTTAAACCACCAAGCTGAAATGCAATACCAAAGTCCGGCCTTCGTCGAAGATTGCTTTACAAAAATGTCAATCAATTTGATTGACAAATGAGGGTGTGACAGTGCCGCCTCAACTTTTACAAAAAGCCGGATATGACGTCATCGATCGTATTTATCCACAAAAATGAAAAAACCGTCCGGGGATATCATTTCCAGGAACTCTCATGTCAAACATCATAAAGATCGGTCCAGTAGTTTGGTCTGAATCGCTCTACACACACACACACACACACACACACACACACACACACACACACACACACACACACACAGAGACAGACAGACACACACACACACACATACACCACGACCCTCGTCTCGATTCCCCCTCTATGTTAAAACATTTAGTCAAAACTTGACTAAATGTAAAAAGAGAGGGATGGGGAGGAAGAGAAAAGGAGAATTTTGAATATCTGGCACAAATATTCAGATTGACTCGGCAAAAACTTATTTAGCGTAGGCTGTGAACTTGCCAAAGAACATTATAAGATGTTTGATGGGTTGTTGACAGACCAGCTTTTTTGTCGTCCGAGGGGGAGCATATCGTCTTTTGTTTCATATTTATTGACCAAGGCCGAAGGCCGCGGTCAATAAATATGAAACAAAAGTCGATATGCTCCCCGAGGACCGACAAAAAAGCTGGTCTGACAACAAACCACCAAACATCGTTTTTGTCATCATTTTGGTAGTGAGAAAATAAGATCACAATCAACACAGGGAGCCATGCTTTGTAACACGGGTTCCGTGCTGATAACTACACGAGTTCCGTGCGGATAACTACTGGCACTCAAAGCTGGCGTGTGAAACTGAAAGCAACTTTCTGTATTTGTGAGTTCATAAATAGTTGGGATGAATATGTCAGGTTTGAGGATGCACAGTTCTGTTTCTTCATCTCGGTATTCCACTCCCGCGGCTTTCAGTTTTGAGTATTAAGCTTAGTAATAGAATGTGGAAGCTACGTTGCGTCAAAGGTCACAGAAGATTTGCGTCGTGCAGCGAAGGAAAGAATCGCGATCTTGTTTCCGACTCAGTACCTCTTTGTTTTTCATTAGACCTATCAATCTGCTTGCTCGGCTTTGTGAGATGTTTGCATATCTTGTTGCTATTTTCTTTGCTTTTATCATTATTTCTTATTTGTGCTTCGTTTATCGATACACCGTCTGACTTGTGCACGGGTCAAAATGTGTGTCAGGGGTCAATTGGTTTGACTTGAACTTGACGTTCGTGTTTCTCACACAAAGATACACGCACTCCATGACTTTGTAAGAAGACATAACATATCGGTAGGTTTCAAACAATTGTGATGAATTTATTGAAGTAGTTTTGTTTTTTTGTTTACTTTTGCCAGTTTGCCAGTTGGTTTTTGGAACTTTGCAAAGCAGTGTCGTGTCGTCTGTTTAGGTCTAGGGAAACGCCAACGAAAAGAGCCGAAGAATCCTCGAGAGTTTCTATTGGGTTTGCTTTTGATTATCCATGTAATAGGGCTTCCTGCAACTATGGTAACCGGGGATTTATTCCCCGGGGAACATGACATTTATTTCCCATGTGCTTGTGAATGAAAACTCGTGAAAATGATGACAAAATTATATGTTTCTTCTACATTAGCACATCTTTTCATTGGTTTAGGTTTGTAAAGAAAAACAAGTCACATGAAGGAAAATCAATACATTTAGTCAAGCTGTCAAACTCACAGAATGAAACGGAACTGACAGCTTTTCAAGGTAAAAAAAAAGATACTCCATGACTGAAAAAGTTCTGACAATCAAGTACAACACGTAGCGGCCCGCATTCGCTTGAAGTGTCACGCCAGTATAGCGCAGTAGCGTACACCGCTTTATAGGAAAGCGCGCTTTTCTGTATTCTGTTTAACTTCCTGGGCTTGTTTTTAATCCAAACGTAACTTATCTACATGTGTCTGGAATCCAAAAATGATACAGAATAAAATGGATCGATTGCTAAATAGTTTTATTTTAAATAAAATATTGAGATTTTTAATGACCTAACTCAGTCATTGATGATCATGATTTCACGCTGAATTCCAATATTTTAGCCCGGGCTTTCTCGAAGATCGTTTGACCAAAATTTCAATCAATTGGATCGAGAAATGAAAGCGTGATTAAAATCCGGATATGACGTCATCAAACCCATTTTATCGAGAAAAAAAGAACAACTTGTCTAGGGACATCATACCCAGGAACATTCATGTGAAGTTTCATAAAGATCGGTCCAGCAGTTTTCTCGGAATTGATCTACAGGCACACACAGACACAGACACACAGACACAGACACACAGACACAGACACACACACACACACACACACATACACACACACACACACACACATACACACACACACACACACCCCCACACACACACACACACACACATTTTATACATCACCACCCTTGTCTCGATTCCCAGTCCTTGTTAAAACATTTAGTTAAAACTTGACGAAATGTAAAAAGCTTTGGATTTTTGCACAATTTGAGAGTTGTCTCATGCGGTCATTGTCAAACTGAGAATAGTGAAGACGAGATAAATTTGTATTGTTTCATTGTGTAAGTAGAAAAAATCATCTTCTTTCATTTCATACCAGAAACATATATGTGCTCTTAATGATACAATTACTACTTGTAAGCGAAATAGTAATTCTTAATACTTATTAGAAAACCGGTACATGCTGACAGTTATACCAAAAAGTAAAGAAGTTGTCCGTTTGATTTCGATCAAAGAGTGTCTGTATAGAATTATCTAGTGTTTGGTTTTGTGTCAGAAAAGTTGATACATCAATTTTGCAAGATACACCAGAGTTATTATCGTCATTTTTTCTCTACAAAATTGCGTGCCTATTTTTTTTTTATCAAGCATATCCTTTCATTAGAAACAGAGAAAATGATTTTTCTAACAATCACCAGAACTTCTACGCTAGCCATGTGTCGCTCATTATAGCAAAAAGGTTGTATCACCTGGTCAGTGTGTTCCAAAGAAAGTACCACAACAAAACTGGCTGCAGTGAAAACAGACTGTCGGAGAATGAGATTTAGGGAAACAGCACAGCTCTCTTTATGCAGGAGATCGTCCGTGTGTTCATGAAATTGTCGATAATGGTAAAGGTCATTAGATTTGGGTGTGTCAATACCTCAAATTTTTTTTTACAAGGTTTTCTTTTCTTGAATCTTACAAAGGTTAACCATTATCTTGCAATTTGAAGAGACAGTTTTTCAGCCCATAAGTCAACTTTGACTGAAGAATAGCAGCCTTTTAAATCATATCGTTTTGAGCAGACAACGTCAACCGCAAATATCGGCAGATATCACACATATTGCATTCAATTTGTTTAGCGTATATTTTGTAAATTAAATTTTTGTCTTGGTATTTCCAAAGGCTAGCTCAGCTAACTTTAATTCAAACATTAAACAACACCGCCAGAAATATAGCTTAAAGGGCTTGCAAACACAGCCATGTGTGTATATACAGAGAAAGAGAGAGAGAGAGAGAGAGAGAGAGAGAGAGAGAGAGAGAGAGAGAGAGAGAGAGAGAGAGAGAGAGAAATATATAGAGAGAGAAATAGAGAGAGAGAGAATTAGAGAGTGAGAGAAATAGAGAGAGAGAGAGAAATAGAGAGAGAAAAAGAGAGAGAGATAGAGAGAAAGAGAGAAAACAAGTCGCGTAAGGCGAAAATACAACATTTAGTCAAGCTCAGTCGAACTCACAGAATGAAACTGAACGCATTGCATTTTTTTCCGCAAAACCGTACACTCGTAGCATCGTCTGTCCACCGCTCGTGGCAAAGGCAGTGAACTTAACAATCCAGAAAAGCGCGGTAGCGGTTGCGCTGAGGAGGATAGCACGCTTTTCTATATCTCTATTCTTTTTAACTCTCTGAACGTGTTTTTAATCCAAACATATGCTGATACACTCTCATCTTAATCACACATACTTTCATATAAATATGAAATAGGCTTTAAGCCAAGGTGTACGTTTTACTGTATACACAATCGAACATGTATTGCAAAGATGCAACTCGCCTGAGTAAGATACTTTAGTAAGAGGATGGTGTCCTACAATTTAGAAAAAAAAATGTGTATTAGTGATGATAGGGCTCTTTCTGTTGATGTTGATGTTTGTGTTATTTGTATTGTTGTTGTGTGTTTTTCGCTGTTGTTGGTGTTGTTGTTGTTGTTGTTGGTGGTGGTGGTGGTGGTGGGGGTGCTGGTGGTGGTGGTGTAATTGTTGTTTTTCGTTTTGTTTTTCTTCTTCTTCTTCTTCTTCTTGTTCTTGTTCTTCTTGTTCTTCTTCTTGTTCTTGTTCTTCTTGTTCTTGTTCTTCTTGTTCTTCTTGTTCTTGTTCTTCTTCTTCTTCTTCTTCTTCTTCTTCTTCTTCTCTAATAATGTTGTTGTTGTTGTTGTTGTTGTTGTTGTTGTTGTTGTTGTTGTTCTACTTCTTTTTACATTTAGTCAAGTTTTGACTAAATGTTTTAACATAGAGGGGGAATCGAGACGAGGGTCGTGGTGGTGTATGTGTGTGTGTGTGTGTGTGTGTGTGTGTGTGTGTGTGTGTGTGTGTGTGTGTGTGTGCGTGTGTGTGTGTGTAGAGCGATTCAGACCATACTACTGGACCGATCTTTTTTTTTAATTTTTTTTTTATTCTCTTTTTGTAAAGTTTTTTTGTTTTTTTACATGTATATGCTGTACATTACAGGACATCACCTAACCGAAAGGACAGAATCATATAACAGAAAAACACACTTGGACAATTACAACATACATGGGGTGGGAGGATGGAATGGGGAGGGGGGGATGTTCAGTGGTTTGGTGGTCGCATTATCGAAAGGTTTTAAGAAAGAAAAAACCTAAGGGTTACATCAAAACGTGCATATACAGGCGCCAATCCTTGTAGAATTTATCTACTGTATTATTCACAACTGCGTTATACTTTTCACAAATAAATCTTTGCTTGAAGTTTTTACTAAATGTCTGAAAATGAGGGGTCTTTTTGTTCATTTTGGAAATATATACATGGTGTTTGGCACATATTAATAACACATCAAAAGCTTTATCGGTGACTACATTGTTCGCCACTCCAAGAAGAACCAGTTCTTTAGACAGTTTTAAATTGTCGCAATGGGTACAGTTCGCCTTTAGCCAATTTACAAATTCTATCCAAAAAGTCTGCACTTTATCACACACCCAAAACATATGTAAAAGGGTTTCTTCATTTCTACCACAAAATGTACACAATGACGTATCCACAATTTTTCGCAAAAATAGAAACCTTTCTGTGGGCAAAATTCTGTACAAAAATCGGTACTGGAACCACCTCAGACAAGTGTCTTTTGTTGTTTTAAAAACATGTTGAACAAGAGGCGAAGCCTTCAAGGCTCCCGTCAGAAATCGACAAACAGTAACACAAACTCAATCACTCCGTCATACATACAAAACACACACTCTTACTCACATAGACAGACGGACACACACACCTTTACAAACAAACACACATACACACACAAACATACACACAAACTCATGCACACACATACACACACACACACACACACAAACACATACACACACACTCTCTCTCTGTCTCTCTTTCTTACACACACACACACACACGCACACACACACATACACACACAAACATACACACAAACACACACACACACACACACACACACACGAGTTCACATACACAAACAGTAACAATAACACATGTGCACAAAATGAACACACACACCGCGCGAGAGAGAAAGACTACAGGGAGGCATGACGTCATCAGTGATGCATTAATTGACGTCAAACACTTTTGACCGAGACGTAATCTTCTTATGCGAACTTTATCCATAGACTCGGAAATGTTAAAGTTTCTATCACACACGCACGCACGCACACACGCACGCACAGACAGACAAAGTTTAGCATCGCATAGGCTACACTTACGTGAGCCAAAAATAGCCTTCTTATCTAACAAACAGTCTAAAGATTCAGACCATTTTTCGATACATTTTGGGACCGTAGCATGTTCAATCAGTTTTTTGTAAATAAGTTGTGTCTTACCTTTACAAATACATTTCCACACAATGGGCTCTGTCATATTAAAATGTTTATCAAATTCTAAGCCGATTTTTCTCTGATATTTCTTAACAGCCTGGATTACACCTTGATACAATACAAAATCGCCTCGCACATTTGGATATTTGATTTTAAACGCATTATAGGATAAGTATCCATTTTGTCCCAAAATATGACCAATCTGAGCTATTCCATTGTCGATCCAATTTTGAATGTACACTGTCTTTTTATCTCTCTGAATATTAACATTATAATGTAAACATTCTGATACAAAATCGTTAAAGGTTATAGGGTCACATTTTCCATGTAGTTTCTTATAATGTTTAAAAACATTGGTCCAAAACGGGTTTTCCATTCTCTGCATCAAAACATTTGCAAATTCCTCTCCTCTCATATTAATTGTTGTAACAGATGGACATGCTTTAAACAATAATCTTGATATTAATCCAGTAAGACCATCAACTCTTTTTAACCAAACAATTTTTAGAGATGACAGAAAACTTTTCACGTCAACCATCTTTAATCCTCCATCTTCATAGGGTTGGGTGACCGTAGTTCTTTTAATTTTATCTCTTTTTCCATCCCAAAGAAATTTGAAAAAAATATTATTTAACTCCATCATAAACTGTTCGTCTGGATCAGGTAAATTAGTAAACAAATGTGTCAGTTTGGAAATAGCCAAGGTTTTTAGGACTGTTATTTTACCAAAAGGTGTCAGGTTCCTTCTGGTCCATGAATTCAGAAGTTTTTGAATTTCCTTTAACTTATTTCTATAGTTAAGAAAAACAACCTCGGATACATTCACCGAAAAAATAACGCCAAGTGCTTTAAAATTATCCGGGTTCCAGGTAAAATTCATATCAGGCAAAAATCTTCTTTTGCAAAACTTTAAAGGTCCTAACCAAACTACAATTGTTTTATCATAGTTCATTCTCAGACCTGACAGTGATGCAAAATGTTGTAACACTTTCATACTTTCGCAGAAAGATTGCTCTGTACCATCAAGAAACAGACTGGTATCATCGGCGAATTGTGACAATAAATTATTTTCGCCAACAAAATTCATACCACCAATCTTTTTGTTCTGGCGTACCATAAGAGACAACATTTCAGCACAAATCAAAAATAAATAAGGTGACAGCGGATCCCCTTGCCGGGTGCCTCGACCTACATTAAACCATGCTGAATACCGACCATTAACTGAAACACAGGACTTAATTTTGCAATAAAAAGTAAAAATCCATCGTTTCATGTCATTTCCAAAGTTAAATTTGCTCAAAGATTTTTCAATAAATGACCAGGCAACACTGTCGAAAGCCTTTTCAAAGTCGACCATCAAAAGTAGGCCAGGTATATTATGTTTATTTGAGTAGAACAGGGTATCATATATTAATCTGACGTTTTCACCAATATATCTTCCTTTCAAGAAGCCTTTTTGATCATCATGAATCAAATTTGGCAAAACACGTTTAAACCGTTCTGCAATGCACGTTGATGCAATCTTATAAACCGTATTTAACAGAGTAATTGGTCTCCAATTTTTCAAACGTGTTTTATTGTTTCCTTCCTTTGGAATACATACTATAACGCCCTGTCTCTGAGTCACTGACATTTCTCCTTTCTCAAATCCACAAATTATAGACCGTAACATAAACTTTCCTAAGTCAGACAGTGTACCCATCTGATCCTGGGCTTTTGTCGTTGTTTAATTTTTTCACAGCTTTGAGTAGCTCACATTGAGTAAGTCTACCTTCCAATTGTTTACTCTCAGCATCTGTTAATACAGGATGAGCCAGGTTTTCATCAATCTCTTAATTTACCAGTTCGGCTTCTCTTGAAGTATATAACTCCTCATAAAAAGTCTGTGCTTCCTTAACAATCAAAGCACTGGTCACTTCCGGGCCCATGTAGAGAGGACGTCTTTTTGTGAGCTCTCAACATCTACGATGTAAAAACGTCTATTTCAAGTCGTTTAGGGCTCTAGTAACATGGACTGATAGTCCTCTGGGCTGTCGTAATCCTCCTACTAAAAATGTGACGTGAATATGTGAATTTTATCGTACTTTTCCTGAAAGACACGAACCTTGTCAATGCACGATGTGTTATGTGTGAGTGATCCGCCATGCACCGTAGCCGGTCTGCGTCAGTGAAGCGACGCAAAGCTGACACTAGTGGTGAAGGTGACACAAACCTATCTAACACTCAGTCTACTTCTACGCCCAAGCCACCGAAGCGACAGAAAAAACAGAAAGTGATAAATTTGCGGTTGTCTCAGCCTTCAATTGTAGACTCTTTTCTCCGGAAATATAACGAGGGGAGTGACAGTTTGACAGCATCGGGTGGTGAGGACGACGACCTGAATACAATGAGTGGTACCGGTTTTGAGAGTTGTGACAGTGACATGGAGGTGGGAGAATGTTCAAACAAGGATCTTATGTCAGTACTGCTAGCTGTAAGAAAAGAACTGAAGAGTGTGAATCGTAAATTTGACAGCTTGGCACTCAATGTGGAAAAACTGGAGGGAGAGGTGTTTGATCTAAAGCAAGAAAACGACAATGTGAAGAAGCAGCTCAAAGCGTGTGAGAAAATGCAAGAAAACACAGAGAGTCGGTTACACGAGGCCCATTACTATGCAAAACTTGCTTATGATCGGGCAGAGGCAAACGAACAATATTCTCGCAGGAACAATGTCAAACTACTGTACATTGAAGAGCCCTCTGACCATGCTGAGACGGGGGAAGAAAGTGAAGAAAAAGTTCTGAAAGTTTTCCATGACAAACTGAAGCTGACCAACATCAAACCATGGCACATTGAGGCAGCACACCGTGTGGGCAAACGAAAGGCAGGTCTCAACAGGCCTATCATTGTGAAATTCGTCTCACGGAAAAACAAGCGTGAGGTTATTCAGAACAGAAGACTCCTCAAGAATGTGCAGCCGAAAGTCGTCATCGTCGAAGACCTCACCAAATCAAGGTACATCCTCCTCCAGTGCACGCTCGACCACCCTGGCACCCGTGAGGCCTGGACCTCAGAGGGTTCCATCTTCGCTAAAGACGCGGCCGGCGCAGTCCACCGTGTTGAACGTGTTGCAGACCTGAGCAGACTACCTCCCATCCCTGAGAATGACCCAGCCGCTGCTTCTACTCCAGCCCAGCGCCGTTTCCAGCAACGTAAAAAGAAAGAAATTGAACAGAAGAAACAATCAGACAGTGCAAAACAAGGAAGCAAAGACAAAACACCAGACAAACAGGACAATTGATCACAAACGTGTGCTGAAGCGTGTTACGCAGCGTGTATGTAAACACTCATACCATGTGACAGTCTTAGCCAATGATAAACGTTCGCTGCATTCTGTGTAGGCCTTGCCTATGCGTGTCAGTTTCACTCGGCCGCGGAACGTTGGATTTACAATGAATCTGTTTTTTTTGTGTGTGTTACTTAATGTGTCTGTTTACGGATTTGCACGATTTTTCAAGATGGAGGTGTGATAGCTCTATCCGGAAAGTATGTTCTTTTTTCTCCATGTGTTTTACATGTCCCTGTTTTTGTGTCTGTCAGCTGTTTTCCCCTGCCATTCTCTCTTTTCCCTCTTTCTGTCACTGTCAGTGTGCCTCTTTCTGTCACTGTATTGGTTTCTTATACTTTCCTTTTTCTCTATGGTGACCAGGTGCGACCAAGTTAGGCCTACATGTGTGTTACTCAACTGTTGTCATGTGTATATTCCGCCTTTTATGTTGATTCTTTCTCCCCGCATGTTCAGAAGATGGATTTGATTGCCGAATTTCTGATTGGGGTCTTGTGCACGAATTTGTTTTTGCACTCTGCTGGTGAGTGTGTACATGACATGTGTCCTGTATTTGAATATTCATGCGTACATTTATATCCTGACTGTGGATTACATCTACTTCATGGGGATGTTTGTGTGTGGTTAAATGTTTTACCATATTTGTGTAAGTGCAAGTGTGTTCAATATCTGTTTGCTGCATGTGCATGCATATCTGCCTATCTATGTGAATACTGCCAGTGGTATGCTGATTGTTGCCCTAAGCTGCTGCAGGGTTATGTTGGTGGGTGTGTGCATGACTTGTTTGCTATTTTTGATTTGTGTAGGTGCAAATGTGTACCTGACATGTCATTTATGCCTGGATATGTGTGTGTACTTTTGTTTGCTTATCCTTACCATGGTGTACTTCTGTTGCAGGGTTATGTTTGTGATGGTGTATACAACTTGTTTGGTTTATTTGATCTGTGTAGGTCCAAATGTGTACCTGACCCACTTATTATGTCTGCTTATTTTGGTGTGCTCTTGTCTCTTTATCAAGGCTTACTTCTGTTGCAGACTTGCTTCTGTGAATGTGTGTATGGCAGGTGTGACTTTTCCTTAGAGCACATGGGCAAATGTCTACATTACTTGTTGTCCAGGTCTGAATATTTAGGTGTGCATGTACACTCTGATCATGGTTTATTTCTGTTGCAGTGCTGTGCTTGTGAAAGTATATTTGACTTGTTTGTTTTTTTAGGTCTGTGTGAGTGCAAGTTTACACATTATTTGCTTACTAGGTCAAATCATTCATGTGTGTGTTTGTATGCTGACTGCTGGTTTAATCTATTACAGGGTTGTGTTTGCAGAAGTGCATTACATAGCGTGTATGCTCTATTTTTTTATGTGAGTGCAGGAGTATACTGTCTTTGCTTTTTGTTTTTCCTGTAAATATTCTCTGTAACTGTTGGCTATACCCGATTATGAAATATGATGGCAAGCAATTGTGAAAAACTGAGGATCTGCACTTTCAATGTAAATGGACTAAATGATTATAAGAAAAGAAAAGATTCATTTGACTTTTTGAGAAGTTCTGATAATAATATCTTTATGTTGCAAGAAACACATTGGAAAACAGAAGATGAAAATTTCATCCGATCACTGTGGGGATTTGATGTTGTAGTTAACGGGGATAGTTCAGCTAGTAGGGGAGTAGCGATATTGTTTAAAAATAATTTTGAATACAAATTACACAATACCATAAAAGATGAATCGGGGCGGTACATTTTGCTAGATATTGAACTTCTAAATAAACGCATGACAGTGGTGAATGTCTATGGTCCCAGTAGTGGAGATCATCCTGAGTTTTTTCTTGATCTGTTTAACAGTGTTATTTTGTTAGATAATGAACTGTTAGTAATGGGGGGAGATTGGAATGTTCCTTTGAATCCAAAAATGGACTCTAGCAATCCAAGCAATGTGTATAGAAATAGGAGTAGAAAAGAAATAACTGATTTTTTTGAACAGCATGATGTTGTTGACATTTTTAGAGCTATTCATGGTGATGTGAGAAAGTATACTTGGAGAAGAACTAATAGCACACAGAGAAGCCGGCTTGATTATTTTGCTGTCTCTGAACAACTTGGTCTTGTTGTGGATGATGTTAATATCTCACCTGGATATTGCTCAGATCATTCTGTTGTATCTCTGAGTTTTAAAACTGATGTTGTTAAAAGGCATGGATCCTTTTGGAAATTTAATAATGGTTTATTAAAAGATATTGAGTATGTTCGCTTAGTTAAGGAATGTATTTTAGAGGTTAAAAAGCAGTATGCTGTTCTCGTGTATGATACAGTTAACATTGCAGAGATTGATGATGAGGAGTTACAGTTAACTATTGACGATCAATTATTTTTCGAAATGTTACTTTTAGAGATAAGAAGTAAAACTATGTCGTTTGCAGTGCAGAAAAAGAGAGAAAATTGCAGAAGGGCGACTGATCTGATGGATGAGATTAAGGTTTTAGAAAGTAATCTAAATGATGAGAATGTAATTATTTTGGAACAGAAGCGGCAAGAGTTGTTTCAGTTAAGACAGAAAAAAGTAGACGGGTTGATTGTTAGATCAAGAGCAAAATGGATTGCAGATGGTGAAAAAAATTCTAAATATTTCTGTAGTCTTGAAAAAAGAAACTTTGTCAAAAAGGCTATGTGTTTTATTGAAAAGGACAATGGCGAACTTTTATGTGACAGTGATGAGATTACTAAAGAAGTTAAATCCTTCTATGCACAGTTGTATGCTTCAAGGGAACATAATATAACGAATGAAGACATTCCTAATAACTTAGAACATCCTGTTTTGACTGATGAAGAACGTGATGGACTTGAAGGTATTATTTGTAAAGAAGAATTAGTCAAAGCAGTAAAACAACTTAAAAACGATAAAAGCCCTGGATCGGATGGATATTCAGCAGAATTTTTTAAAATTTTCTTTATTGATCTATGTGCTTTCTTGCTTCGTTCAATTAATGAAGGCTTTAGAAAAGGTGAAATGTCGGTAACACAACGTCAAGGAGTGATCACCTGCATACCCAAAGAAGGGAAAGATAAAAGGTTTCTAAAAAATTGGCGTCCTATTACTCTTTTAAATACTGTCTACAAAATAGCTTCCACCTGCATTGCTGAAAGGCTGAAACGTGTTCTCCCAACCATAATTCATGAAGATCAAAAAGGGTTTATGCAAGGTAGGAATATAGGCGAAAATATTCGTTTACTCTATGATTCTATTATTTATGCTAATGAACGACAAGCTGATGGCCTTCTGTTAATGGTAGACTTTGAAAAAGCTTTCGATAGCATTGCATGGTCGTTTATACAAAAAGCACTGAATAAATTTAACTTCGGAAATGATATAAAAAAGTGGATATTAACTTTTTACAGAAATAGTAAATCATGTGTAGCAGTAAACGGACAATATTCAGAGTGGTTTAATCTGGAGAGAGGAACCCGTCAAGGGGACCCTTTGTCTCCTTATATTTTTCTAATTTGTGCCGAAATTATGGCAATAATGATGCGTCAGAATCCAAAAATAAAGGGACTGAACTTTTTTGATGTCGAAATTTTATTGTCACAATATGCGGATGACACTACTTTTTTTCTTGATGGTACCAAAGATTCTTTTTGTGCGTGTGTAGAAACACTACAGACATTTGCTTCTTTGTCAGGTCTAGTTATTAACTATGATAAGTCGTCAGCAGTGTGGATAGGAGCCTCTAAAAATTCTAACGTTAAGTTTATGCCAGAACACAACTTTGTTTGGAATCCCACTGTTTTCAGGGTTTTGGGTATCTGGTTTTCGACAAACATCGAGGAAATTGTTCCAATAAATTATGAAAACAAGTTTGTGGAGATTAAGAGAATTTTCAACTCGTGGTCCAGAAGGAATTTAACCCCTTTCGGAAAAATAACAGTCATTAAGACTTTGGCATTGTCCAAACTTACCTACCTATTTATGAATTTGCCGGACCCAGATGAGGATTTTCTAGCTAATCTACAGAAACTACTGTTTAATTTTGTTTGGGACGGGAAAATTGACAAAATTAAAAGAACCTCCATGTATCAGGCATATGAAGAGGGGGGACTTAAAATGGTTAACGTGAGAGTTTTTCTATCGTCATTGAAGATAAACTGGCTAATGAAAGTTTTACATGATGATGGAAAAATTACACAAATTCTCTATGCATTATGTCCTGCTGTCCGAGTTGTGAAACAACGTGGGGGCGAGTTTGCAAATGTACTGATGCAAAGAATTGTCAATCCTTTTTGGGTTGATGTTTTTAAACATTATAAAAAAGTGTGTAACAAATGTATTCCATCTTCTTTTCATGACTTTGTATCTGAATGTCTTTTTTATAATATCAATATATGCAGAGACAAGAAGGTGTTGTTTCTTAGAAGCTGGGCACATTGTGGTATTGTTTCTGTTGGTCACTTGCTGAAGGAAGATGGATTTTTGACCTATGATGAATTTAGCAGAAAATACCCAAATGTGACTGTTAATTTTTTGTTATATCAAGGAATAGTACGGGCTGTTAAGAAGTATTAATGTAAGCTAGAAATTGACTTTTGTGATAACTTTGTGGTAAGTGACCCATGTGTCTGGCAGTGCTTGGCCAGTGGTGGTTCTAAACATGTCTATGGATATTTGATTAAGAATACTGATCCTCTGAAATGTATTGAAAAGTGGACAGCTGCACTGAATTGTAATGTAGATGTCAATAAGGTTTTTCTAAAAATTAAAAGAACAACTGAAGACGTACGTCTCAGATGGTTTCAGTATAGACTGATATATAGAATTATACCCACCCAGCGTTTTTTGCATCTGAGAAAAATTGTTGAATCTGCTATTTGTACTTTCTGCGGACAGCAGGAGGAAACGCTAGAACATCTTTTTTGGGACTGTACAAAAACACAGGCCTTTTGGAATGATTTCCTTCAGTGGATGCGAGACAATTTTGTACATTGTACTAATGTTAGACTGTATAAGCAACTTATTATCTGTGGCTACCAAACAAACTGTGTGACGGACAAAACCTTTGATTTATTCCTTCTAATCGCAAAATACCACATTTATACATCTAAAATACGTGCGACCGGCCCCCATTTTCAGGTTCTTGTTTTAACTCTAAAACAAAGATTTTTGGCAGAGAAGCACAATGCATTGGTTAACAATGAGTTAACTTCTTTCAACAGAAACTGGAATCTGTACAGGCATGCGATTGAATGATTTTATTTTTTTTTTATTTTTTTTATTTTTTTATTTTTTTAGCCTGGTCACCGCTCGCTATCCTCTTCCTCTTCTTTCCCTGATCCTTACTCTCTTCTGTCACTCTTCTTTCTTCCTCTCTCTTTTCTCTCTATCCTTTTTGTACTGTCTGTTTATATGTGTGTGTGTAAGTGATATGGTTGAGATGGCCTCAACTGGATATTTGCTATTTTCGTTACCCTATGTAGACTGTTTGTGATCTGTCTTATGTTATATTGTCTGGAAAAGAAAAAAGAATAATAAAAAAACAAAACAAAAAAAACAATCAAAGCATTATCATGAATAACATCACCATCATCTTTCTGAAAAAAACACATGGACTTCTGGACAAACTGTCTTTTCTCCAAATTACAAAAATATTTTGTATTTGTTTCCCCTTCTCCAATCCACTTCGCACGGGATCTGATTATCATACCATCCACTTTTTTCTGCCTTATTTGACTTAACTCCTGTCGTGTTTGCTCTAAAAGTTGAATATTATACTCTGTCAAGTTACTTTCCAAAGTGTAAATTTGAGAAAGAAGATCTTTTTCTTTTCTGTTATTTTCCTTTTTTTATTTTATATGAGGAATATGAAATGCATCTACCTCTTATTTCCATCAATAACATCTCAAAAAAACAACTGATCATCAATCAATAGCTGTAAATCATCATCGTCAATCAAGTCAATATTGTCCACATTATAAACAGGTAAAGCATATTTTATCTTTACATCAACAATAACCTTCTTCACTATATTTACAAATTCCATGTCTGTCAACAGTGAATTATTAAACTTCCAAAAGGGTCTATCACGTTTAACAACATCAGTTCTAAAACTTACTCCAACAATTGAGTGATCAGAATAGTAACCTGGTGTAATATCCGCTCCCATGGGGTCGCCTTCACGCGGCGGGAGCGTTTAAACAGAGCTACCCCACCCCTTTACTTCTCTTCTTTTGTCTTATTTCTGCCTTACCAGTCCTTTCACCTATATTTCCTTCCCAGAAAACTCTCCCTACTATTCCCTGCAGTTTTCCAATTTTTTTCTTGTTGTCTTATTTCTACCTGACTGGATCCATCACCTTTATTTCACTTACCAAAAGTCTTCTTTTCCACATCCTTATTTCTCTGCACCCCGCATGTCGTAAGAGGCGACTAACGGATTCTGTTTCTCCTTTTACCCTTGTTAAGTGGTTCTTGTATAGAATATAGTCAATGTTTGTAAAGATTTTAGTCAAGCAGTATGTAAGAAATGTTTAGTCCTTTGTACTGGAAACTTGCATTCTCCCAGTAAGGTCTAATAGTGTACTACGTTGCAAGCCCCTGGAGCAATTTTTTGATTAGTGCTTTTGTGAACAAGAAACACTTAACAAGTGGCTCTATCCCGTCTCCCCTCTTTCCCCTATCCCATCTCCCCCCTTTCCCTCGTCGCGATATAACCTTCGTGGTTGAAAACGACGTTAAGCACCAAATAAAGTAAAGTAAAGTAAAGGTGTAATATCCGCTTTCACAATCTCAAAACCTAACTGCTCTGACACAAGGAAATAATCAAGTCTGCTTCGCTGTGAACTATGAAACCGCCTCCATGTATACTGTCTCACATTAGCATGTAAGGCTCTATATATGTCAATGAGATCATACTGCTCCATAAAATCAACAACTTTTCTCCTACTATTGACTTTATAAGATTTGGCCGGGTAGTTTGTATCAACATTGGGGTTTATAACAACATTCCAATCGCCTCTGATAATAATTAACTCATTATCCATCTGCACAATTCTCTCAAACAGTTTATCAAAAAAGCAGGACAATCAGCATTACTTGGGCCATAAACATTTGCAAAGGTCAGACGGTTTTTTTTTTAATCTCAATATCAATCAAAACATACCTTCCATCATCCTCTTTGACAATATTATGAATCTTATAATCAAAATTATTTTTAAACAATACAGCAACACCTCTACTTGCAGAATCATTACCAGCAACAATACATTCATAGCCCCACTGTGACCTAATCCAATTTTCTTGGTGACTTTTCCAGTGCGTTTCTTGTAGCAAGAAAACATTTCCATTCTGCTGTCTTAAAAAGTCAAACACATCTTTCTTTTTCTTGAAGTCTCCAAGTCCATTTACATTAAGGCGAAGTGCGCCACTGAAATTTAGAGTGATGGGACTTAAACAGCCATTTTGAGTTGTTAGCAGTTTTGCACCTTTCAATCTGTCTACTTTCATGAAATGCATATGATTACACTATACAAACTCATCAAAGTCTCTAAAAACATATTTCATTGCACCAACCCGGCGAATTTTTCTGTCTTTTCATTCACTCTTCCGATAAAAATTCCGATTTTCAACCCTTGACAACAGACATTTCTGCTCGCCCAACGCGGGAACGTCGTATACCGTTTGAACAGCAGTTCTCTCCCCTGTGTCATTCGGCGGTTATTTTCGGTTAAATATGGATTCTCCTGGGGAAACCCCCCTATTTTTCAAACAAGCAAACCACAGACACTTTCCATATACGGGGGTATGACGTAAATACCTGGCCACGATTGGTCAGATAGGCTCGCGTGGCTTTTCGCGTTCTAAAAGTCGTCTGCTCACCGCGTTTAGTTTTCGACTGAGTTTGCTTAGAAAAATGGCACGTGTGAAAAGATCAACGCTCCGAAAAACACATCATAAAGGCAAGTGTACGAGAAGACAACAACTGAAGAGTTGCAGAGACAAAAGAACAACTAAAACACAATCGGTGACCAAGCGCACAAAATCTGGATCGGCCGCTGTGGCATGCAGATCAAATTCTGCGTCAGGACTGAGAGTGTGTTCTTGGCGGTTTGACGCGAAAACAATTCAAGACGAACACATAGGCCTACACAGCAGCCACTGGTCAAAAGCGACAGGTCCAGAGGCTTCCCAAACAAGGAGATGTCTTGTTGATTTGGAAACCTTTGATGGTATTGACTTGTAAACGAACTTTGTTGTCCGCAATGTAAACAGCCAACGCTGTCACCATGCCCAGACTCAAAACAGAGACACGGCCTTGCAGTGTACGCGCATGTGAGGAAGTTGTTCCGCTGGATACCTTGCCTCCAAAGAAAGCGGTCAAACGGATTATGGTCTCATCAGGCAAGCCGTTTATTCGTCCAGACTCCTTGATATGTGGGCTAGGTGCTCAACAATTTAACAAATTTTGTGAAAGTTTAGATTTGGTAGGCATGGATCACAAAACCTTCCAGAAGAAAGCTGATAAACTCTATCAACGACTTGATGTAGATCTACTGGAGGAGAAAGTATTCAGTGAGGCTGTCCGTCAGGTCAGACAGATACACGCAACGCACAATGGAATGACACTGTCTGATGATGGTGTTCTTGATATCAGTGTAAGCTACGACGGATCATGGCTGACCAGGGGGCACTCGTCCCACATTGGAATAGGGTGTGCTGTAGTCTAGACGTGCTGACTGGAATTTGCGTTGACGCTCATGTTATGTGCAACTACTTACGTTTGCCAGACAACTGGAAACAAACTTCTCCAGGAGAAACCCCTGGAGTATGCTGCCTGGCTGGTAAAACAACTGGACATCTGTGACAAGAATTTTGCAGGTGAGTGCGTAGATCTAAACAGTATGTGTGTATGGTGCGTTTGTGAAGACGTTTGTTGAAATGGGATGATAGTGTGTTGTGTTTGAATTTTACATAGATCTGTAAGTGTTTGTGAAAATGTGTGTCAGTGTTTTGTGTGCGCCGTCTATGTGAAGTGTACGTGTGTGTGTGTGTGTGTGTGTGTGTGTGTGTGTGTGGGTGTGTGTCTGTGCGTGTTTGTGTATTTGTGTGTGTTTGGGTACTAATTCATGCATAGTAATACATGTACTGAACAAAAACAATGATAGCGTCTATGTTGGTAGATCTGTGGCTGATTGCCTTGTGTGTGTTTGTGTGTGTGTGTGTGTGTGTGTGTGTGTGTGTGTGTGTGCATGTATGTATGTATGTGTGCATGCATGTGTGTGTGTGTGTTTGGGTACTAATCCATGCATAGTAATACATGTACTGAACAAAAGCAATAATAGCGTCTATGTTGGTAGATATGTGGCTGATTGCCTTTTGTGTGTGTGTGTGTTTGTGTGTGTTTGTGTGTTTGCTATTCAGTGGCTGACTTTGACTGAAACGGTGGTTTTATTTTTAGGTTCCAGTCGACCAGTGGCATCATGGAATTCGAGGCGGCTCGGGTTCTGTGGGGCAGGTCAGTGTCGCAGCACAATCTGCGATACACAGTTATCCTGTCAGACGGTGACACAAAAACCTTCCAGGAACTTTCCAAAATAAAGCCTTATGGAGATCAAGTAACCATCGAAAAAGAAGAGTACATCAATCACGTTTCCAAGCGTCTTGTAACAGCGCTTCGCAACCTTGTGACAGACTGCCGCAAAAAAGGAATCACTTTGGGAGGGCGAGGGTATGATCAGCTAACTCTGAATACAATCAGGAAGTTGACGATATATTATAATCGGGCAATTAGGGGGGGGGGGGGGGGGTAAGACAGTTGCAGACATGAAACGGGCAGTGATGGCATCTCTGCGTCACGGCTTCTCAACAGTAGACAAGCCACAGCATGACTTGTGCCCCCATGGTGCCGCGTCATGGTCCTTCTACCAGCCCCCAGGACCACACCCAAAACTCGTCCATACACCTCTCAACTTCAAGAAGCTGAATCCTCCTCTAGAACCAGTTTACCAGAGACTGACGAAAGATCAACTGCTTCAGAGATGTGTGTCAGGCAAAACCCAAAACTCTAATGAGTGTCTCCACAGCAGCGTTTGGGTTCGCTGCCCCAAGGACAAATTTGCATGCAAAAATCGCGTACGGTTTGCAGTCGTCACAGGGGCTAGGGAATTCAATTTTGAACCAGCGGCTGCTCTCAACACTGCACAGTTCTACGGCTTTACAACAGGCTGTAACATGAAAAGACTAAACAAGGCTAGGAGTGTAAAAGGGTTCTTGGCAGCCTCAGGTTCAAGAAAGATCAGCTAAACAAGAGACGCGACACTGTGCGTGCAGCTAAACTCAAAAGACAGGATGAGCTCATCAGACTACAAGGGGGTGCAGCATATGCTGCTGGTCAGTTTTAGGTAAGCCTGTAGTTACCAGGTGTCTGTGAAAAATACCTGAACTATGTTAACATTGATTTGGGGTGAATGAAAGAGCTTTGAAATGTTCTCGGCCTTGTTTCTCTGTTCAGCGTTTTTGCATGACCTGCTTTCTAGGAAACTATTTTTTCTTCAATCCAGCTGTTCAGAATGCAATGAAACTTAAGGGACATGCTTATCAGAGGACAACCTGTGGAATGACAACAGGAATTTTCTTTAAATTAATAAATAACTGTTCAGGCGGGTCATATTTACTAAAATTGTGCTGAAAAACATGATAATTCATCTAAAAAAAATATTTTATCAGAACTATTCATCCTAGGAAAAATCCCTGTTGTCATTCCACAACTATGGACTCCTACATCCTACATACAAAAAATCACATTCCTATGATTTAAGGGGAAGCTAAAAAACGTGTTCCTAGCAACCCATTTTGGCAGTTGGAGATTGCCGTTTCCATGGTAACGGACAGTGACGGTACTGAAAACGTTATCCGTTTTGAAATCGTATATGCCTTACCACTTCATAAGCATATAACATTAGCCTATGGTAGAAGTAAATACAAATTTAGATTTTAGTGGCTCCCTTTGCCTTAAAGGAACACATTTTTAACTCTTCATGGACTACCATTGTGATCAAACACAAAAACCATTATACTTTTTCATCCAAATAACTATATTGATCAAGCGCAAAAAGTGTATTGTAGGCCATCCTTTTGAGAGAAGGGGGCATGTGGTACAGCAAAAACAGGGTCTCACGTATGCAAACAGGGAGGAGACATGGCAAAAGCATCAACCTGAGTGTCACAGTGTAGCTCCTGTAAGCTTGCATTGTACAAAAGGAAGCCCTGACCACATTCAACACAAATACACAAATATATATGCATGAAAGCAGCCAAATTGAGCAGAAGAGCACAGCAACAGGTCGAGGCAGTAAAGACGATAACACTAGGACCAGGAGTTTTTTTTTTTAAATTGCAAACATTGGGAGACAGCACACAAAAACAGTAGTGACATACAACCAAACTCTGGACAATACATCAGCGAGCAAACAGAACCATTACCCATAATCGACACAGGCATAAGAAATATAGATTCATACATCCAGCATAGTGATGGTAATAGACACAGCATAAAATCGCGACCACCAGCTCACCACACTAACAGGGGCACGAAGGGGGGGGGGGGGGGGGGGGGGGGCAACATCACGGCACGAATGACACGAATACCAAACAACAGAGAGAACAAGCAAAAACGGAACAAAAGTTACAACAAGAAAGGGTACAACAAGAAATGGTAAACAGACATGCATACAAGTAACACATACCTTCGGATCTTGCCGCTGGGCTATAGGACGAAAGAGTATGTTTCCAGGAACTTTATTGAACTTTATCCAAGTACTTAAAAGTACACAGTTGTAGTCGATCGATTGACGCCATTTTGAATTGCACCGATCATGTGTCACCGAAGCTACTCTATGTATTATGTACGGCTTAATAACATGGCTGGATGACAAAACATTCGATGTAGAATGAAAACAAGTGACGGAACATTCTCTCGTTAAAAGTTGGGGAGAAACCGGGATCGTAAAAGGAGACCAACGTCTGTACCGGTGGAGGAGCTAGGCAAACCAAAACAAAACATCACGTGGTCACAACACTGCCATGTGCTTTCTACTTGTCTAGTTATCAAAAGTCAAGATAAAGAACATACCTTGTTTATCATAGAACAAAAACAGACAAATACTCGGATATTTGTTGTGTGTTTGGTAGCCTGTAAAAGGTAGACTCAAGATCTCTGACATACGGCTGGACAACAATCTTAAGTAGGTGATTATGATTATATTTACACAACATAGCACAACCTAGCACCCCCCAAAAAACCCAGATAAACTACCCTTCAACGCTCGGAAGCATGACTACTCCATTCCGACTGTCTTCTGGTGGGGTCATTGAGTTCAGATAGGGATCTGATAGACAACTTTTCCTTTTTTGGTTTTCATCATCACTTTACCGTTCTTTGTCCATGCTTTTTGGACCGATCTTAATGAAATTTTGCATGAGAGTGTCTGGGAATAATATCCCCGGACGTTTTTTTCTTTTTTCGATAAATACCTTTGATGACGTCATATCCGGCTTTTTGTAAAAGTTGAGGCGGCACTGTCACACCCTCATTTTTATAATAATAATAATAATAATAATGATTATTTATACTCGCACACCTTCCCAAAGGGAAGCTCGTGGCGTTTACAAAGGCGCTTCATGCATACACTCGTACATAACAATCTCACAACCTTACATTCCACACAATCAACCGTACAAAAAATAATAATAATAATAATAAAACAAGTACAAAATAAAGGATAATAAAGCAAATATCTAACTGTACATTATTAAAAACTCTAAAAGAATATTATACATCGGTGCCAAACATTTTGTACAAGGTGAAGTAACTGCTTCTCACTGATCAGCAGAAAAGGCGGATCGGAAAAGGTGGGTCTTGAGGGAGCTTTTGATTGAAATTTTGGCCAAGCAATCTTCGACAAAGGCCAGACTTCGGTATTGCATTTCAGCTTGGTGGCTTAAAATTATATAATGACTTTGGTCATTAAAAATCTGAAAATTGTAAATAAAATAAAAATTATAAAAAGATCCAAATTTACGTTCATTTTATTCTTAATCATTTTCTGATTCCAAAAACATATAAATATAGGATAGGATAGGATAGGATAAGATTTACAGTCCAGTGAGGTTACCCTCATGGAAATTCGGGCTGCTTTCTCCCCGGGGAAAGCGAGCTGCCATATACGGCGCTACCCATATTTTTTTTTCCTGCACGCGTGTATTCATGTTTCCTGAGATTTAATGCCGTGTGAGATGGAACTTTTTTTTACTTTATTCCAAGTCCCACGGGTATTTGATGGACATTTTTATCTATGCCTATACAATTTTGCCAGGAAAGACTCTTTTGTCAATCGTGGGATCTTTAACGTGCACACCCCAATGTAGTGTACACGAAGGGACCTCGGTTTTTCGTCTCATCCGAAAGACTAGCACTTGAACCCACCACCTAGGTTCGGAAAGGGGGGAGAAAATTGCGGCCTGACCCAGGCCTGAACACGCAACCTCTCGCTTCCGAGCGCAAGTGCGTTACCACTCGGCCACCCATTATATTTGGATTAAAAACAAGCTCTGAAAATTAAACATATAAAAATTATAATCAAAATTAAATTTTCGAAATCAATTTAAAAACACGTTCATCTTATTCCTTGTCGATTCCTGATTCCAAAAACATATAGATATGATATGTTTGGATTAAAAACACGCTCAGAAAGTTAAAACGAAGAGAGGTACAGAAAAGCGTGCTATCCTCCTCAGCGCAACTACTACCCCGCTCTTCTTGTCAATTTCACTGCCTTTGCCACGAGCGGTGGACTGACGATGCTACGAGTATACGGTCTTGCTGAAAAATTGCATTGCGTTCAGTTTCATTCTGTGAGTTCGACAGCTTGACTAAATGTTGTATTTTCGCCTTACGCGACTTGTTCTTCCTCTGAAGAAGAAATATTTGATGAACCCATATGCACAGAATGCATGACATCTTCAGTGCCTTTAACACACTGCTCTGCAAATACTTGCCGTTGATTTGTGCATGAAATGCTAGTAGACGGCTAAATCTGTTACAACATTCAGATTTTCATATTACACACGCAGATTCCCTATCCACTCTTCCACCTGATTTGTCCGTCCCAAGACTGTGAGGTGAATCTTGATAGGTTTCTTTGGCACCCAGACCACAAAGGCAAACCCATACACTTTTCTTTCAAGCACGATCGCGTTTGCTGAATGAATTGCGTACGTAGATACAGGTTTTACGTTTCTTTACTTGTTTAAAGTCTGGGTATCACCCTTCTCACGGTTACATTATACCTTGACCTCTAATGTTATACAGAAACATATATAGAATCTCTTGTGCGACACCAAAAGATGAATTTACACGCGAAGAATGCCCCTTTTGAATGCCGAACGAACGAAGGGGTTATTAAAACATCTTTTTCACGGGAGCTTAAACAAGGGTGAATATGCTAAAATAAAAATTAGGCTTCAGGTGTGTTTGAAAAGAAACACGTGATTTGAAATATGAGAACGAAATTAAAAACTCTAGTCTTTATATACATTCAGCTTGCATAAACAAACTAACGCCTATTTACAACAGACGCATGTGTACAAAAACAAATGCGCAGTCTACATATAGACACAAATAAGCAGACGGACAGGCAGACAGAAACAAAGAAAGAAAGAGACGCAGGTACACACATTTACAGTCAAACAAACTAACCAACACACATGCCGACACACGGACATACACGCACGCGCACATCTCAGGGATTGACAGACGAAAAATTAGAAAGACAAAGAAATACAGAAAGGAATATTCACATGCCAGTATACTGGCACATAGCTAACATCACTTTGCTTCCTTGGTAGCTTGCTTGCTTTGTCGTTCAGATACATTGTTTGTTATGATGTTTGTTAGTTTTTTTTTGCTGGTTGGCGGGTTATCTCTATTGCTCTTTGGCAACTCTATGGGTGGAAGAAGCAAATGTGTGGAGCATACACGGGTTTGTATGAAAGGTTTTCAAAAGGTCAAGTTGTTTGTGAGTGGACATCAACTTCAAAGACAAATAGATTATATTAATATATGGCGAAGAAAACGCCCGTGACTTAACGAATTTGACAGCCTTTGTGTTTAGATTCTTCTTAATCTCCCCATTTTTGCTTAATGTACCCCAAAAAGGTCCGCCCACTTCGACATGTTGTCAAACCACAGGGCTGATTAACTACCAGCAAAATGTCAGCAATTTTGCAACAAAGAAGCGCTGCAAAAACAGATCAATTGACATTTGTAATTACAGACTGGGCGGCGCCCGTTTTGCTGTGCGCGCGTGAGCGTGTGTGTGTGTGTGTGTGTGTGTGTGTGTGTGTGTGTGTGTGTGTGTGTGTGCGAGCGCGCGTGTGTGTGTATGTGTGAGTGTGTTTGTGTGTGTGTGTGTGTGTGTGTGTGTGTGTGTGTGTGTGTGTGTGTGTGTGTGTGTGTGCCTGTTCTGTCTTTGGGTGTGTGTGTGTGCGCGCGTACACGCACTCTACTGATAATGGCAAGCGGAATTTGAAGCTTTCAAAGTCTCAAATTGACACACGTTACGATTGGCTGTTTTTGGCAGTCTACTTTTAAAAAATCATCGGGAAGCACGAGAATGACCTTTCCCTCCATTGTTTCTATTCGTGCCGTCGCAGTTTTTTGGCCGATTTGAAATTAATATCCCATTAAAATAACACCAAAGAAACTCCGACACTGATGTTTTGAAACATGATGCCTAACGGTCAGAGGGTAGACGATCGTTTTTACATTTAGTCAAGTTTTGACTAAATGTTTTAACATAGAGGGGGAATCGAAACGAGGGTCGTGGTGTATGTGTGTGTGTGTGTGTGTGTGTGTGTGTGTGTGTGTGTGTGTGTGTGTGTGTGTGTGTGTGTGTGTGTGTGTGTGTGCGTGCGTGCGTGCGTGCGTGTGTGCGTGCGTGTAGAGCGATTCAGACCAAACTACTGGACCGATCTTTATGTAGAGGTTACATGCCGAGTCTCAGTGATTATTAAAAATAATGGTCGAAGTTAGCGGATCATGAAAAATGCGAGCTTTAGCGAGCTTTTTCATGACCGCGAACTGAGACCATTATTTTTTATAATCACTGAGACGAGGTGTGTAACCTCTTTATTCCTCCTTTCTTCAGTTATTCAAAGAAAAGAGGAGTTTTTTTGCGAAAGTTTGATCGAATCCTATTCTCTCAACCAGTCAACCTGCGCAGGCGATCGATTAGTGCGCGGTTGTATAGTTCCGTGCAAATCATTCCATTCTGTTAACACTTCTTGTCAGTTTTCCTATTTTGGGCTAAAATCAAGTACACAGATATGCTGTTATTCTGCTGTGGCGGCAAAGGCAGATATTGTGTGTTCTGTATATGTTTTGGTATCGGTTAGGATAATGTTCTTTCGTCAAATGGGACTAGCAGACGAACTTTTGCACCCGTGTTCTAACGTTAAAAACTGTATGAAGTTAAGTTTTCTGGGGAAAATAGTGTATGAAACCGCTTTATGTTGTTTAAATTGATGAGATGTGTGCATTTGGTTGCGTGTGATCTGTTTATTAAATGAAATATTGTTCAAAACTGACCGTCGGATTGCAGTCTGTTGTCGAAGAAACTGAGTGAAAAGAAGGGGAACTACTCTTGTCGCTAGACAAAGTATGAGTTACTTGCCTTGGGAAATTGCTTGTGATGAACGTCTGATCTAGATTCAGAAAACAACCGAACTCATGGATTTTATATGGAGATTCATGTGTTCAGGCCTGTAGTTGTTAATTTGAATGCGGTATGTTTGTATTGTTTGCTCCAGAGATGTATACTTCGTACATTAGAGCGTTCGGAACTTTTCAGTCGCAAAAAGTAGTACCGAAACAGAACAGCTTCTCAACCCATTGCACTATCGAGGATTCAGGCTGTTGCTGGGTCGTTATTTGTTTGGTTGCTGGGTCATTATCGAAAAATAACTACCCCTACAAGTTTACAGAGGTAAAGAAGCAGAGGGGGGAATAAGACATTTTACATGACAGTTCCTGGGAATGATATCCCCGGACGGTTTTTCCATTTTTTTTGTAAAAGTTGAGGCGGCACTGTCACGCCCTCATTTTTCAATCAAATTGATTGAAATTTTGGCCAAGCAATCTTCGACGAAAGCCGGACTATGGTATTGCATTTCAGCTTGGAGGCGTAAAATTTGATTAATGATTTTGGTCATTAAAAATCTGAAAATTATATTTTTATAAAACGATCCAAAATTATGTTTATCGTATTCTTCATCATTGTCTGATTCCAAAAATATATAAATATGTTATATTCGGATTAAAAACAAGCTCTGAAAATTAAACATATAAAAATTATTATTGTCGAAATCAATTTAAAAACACTTTCATCTTATTCCTTGTCTGTTCCTGATATGTTTGGATTAAAAACACGCTCAGAAAGTTAAAACGAAGAGAGGTACAGAAAAGCGTGCTATCCTTCTCAGCGCAACTACTACCCCGCTCTTCTTGTCAATTTCACTGCCTTTGCCATGAGCGGTGGACTGACGATGCTACGAGTATACGGTCTTGCTGAAAAATTGCATTGCGTTCAGTTTCATTCTGTGAGTTCGACAGCTTGACTAAATGTTGTATTTTCGCCTTACGCGACTTGTTTTCTAATGAACTTACCTGGGAAGGTTAGGGGGAATCAAGGGAGAGAAGGGCGTGCTTGGAGGAAACTAGAGAGATAGGAAGACAGAGAGAGAGAATACGTGTGTGTGTGCGTGTATGTGTGCGTGTGTGTGTGTGAATGTACGTCCGTGTGTTTGTGTTTATGTGTGTGTTTTTGTGTGTGCGTGCGTGCGCGCGCGTGTGTGTGCGTGTGTGTGTATATGTATGTGTCTAGTATTTGTTTATGTGTGTGTCTGTCTGTGTGTGTATTAGTGTGTGTCGAATTGATAACCTGAGTTTTGATATGTTTATACATGGATTGTGTGCTATTGTGCATGCAACTCAGCACAAAGACAACCACACTTTGTACCTGCAGGTGTTTTTTGTTGTTGTTTTTTTGTTTTGTTTTTGTTTTTACAGTTTTAGTCAACTGTTGGAGGTGGTGATGGTGGTGACGCTGCTGCTGGTGCTTCTGCTTCTTTCCTGCTGTTGTCGTCGTAGCTTCTGGGTTTTTTTTGGGTTTTTTTTGCTGCTGTAATAGTAATGATGTTGAAATTGATGATCATATTTAAGGGCTAAGAAGACAGTTGTGTTCGTTATAGAGAGAAAGACAGACAGAGGCAGACAGATAGCGAAGCAGAGAGAAAGACAGGGGCAGAGACGGAGAAACAGAGACAGCGGTAGAGAGAGAGACAGCGAAAGAGACGCAGAGAGAAAGAGAAAATAGATATGTATAGGTTACAACACGAGTGGTTTTTTTATATGGCTTGTATTTCAGTCAAGACCCAGCGGATGAATATCATCGGGAGACACGAGCCTCTGGCTAGTGAACCCTCGGACTAGTGAACCCCTCTCCTATTACCACCACGCACTCGTTTTCTGGTTCTTGTTCTTTTTCTTGTTCTTGTTTTTCATCTTGTTCTTGTTCTTGTTCTTGTTCTTGTTCTTCTTGTTCTTCTCCTTCTTCTTCGTCTTCTGTTTCTTCTTCTTCTTCTTTTTCTTCCCTATCAGGACCGAAGTTCAGTTTCTTGTGGATATTACTTCAATATTTTATGCATTGCAGTAGTTCTTCAATTTTATTTGAAGGAAGGGCTGGTATCTTTTACAGCGATCACAAATTTACTTTTATTTTGTCATAAATCATATCTTGAGTTAGTGGTAATCAATCGAGCTCTCTTAAGCATTGGTATAGTTGATAGGTAAGCAAACGTCTTTGCATTTTATTTTAGAGTATACATTGCTGTTGTTTACAAGTTACAAGCCAGAAACTCATGTGTGTCTCAACAATCAAGGACAAATACCAGATCAACAAAAATATGACATGTAACTGCTTTAATTTGAGGTCGCGTGTGGTCAAGCGTGGTCGCACAGTACTCGGTCAGATCGCGCTGACGGTGTGCACATGCGCGTTGCCTTGTACTTCCGCCGGATCAGTTTCCGCGAGATTTTGTAGCTGTTACTTTGTTCTCGGACGAACCTTTGCGATCTTTTTTTATTTGACCAAATTGTTTTGTAAAAACCGTAAGATCTTCGGCTTACGCCGTAAGACTTGAAAAAACATCAAAATTCCGTAAAAATTACGCGAAAACCGTAAAGTCAACAAGGTATGAGTATGTCGGACTTTTGTGCTCTTCCAAAAAAATGTTCCGAATTCGGGGATCGACTAAACAATAATAGGTTTGACATTGAGCGGTAGTCATACTTGCCTTATTTTTTCTTTTTGGTTTATCTGAATGTCCGAGTATACCCAAACACCCCCCACCCCCCCCTTCCCCTTAGTTCATCATCGTACATTGGTGACCTGAAGACAGCAGTAACAGCTAGGTTCAAGGCAATCCCTAGACAGGAATGCGTTTGTGTCATTAGCAATTTCGAAGGGGTAATTTGGAGAGAAGGTTAAAGTCGAACCAGTTTACCTACAGACAGGAAACTTCATGGAATGGTCGTGAACAAACTACAGTCTATGCTAAATAGCTATGAAGATATTTGCTGAATTAGAACTCTGAAAACGACCCCCTTCCTTGTAGAGTCTCATTGCGCAATGAATGCATTCCTCCATGGCAAATGCTCTAATCCTGCCTGTAAGCGTTGTATGGAAGTCACAGATTGTCTAAGGTAGGTTATGGTATACTAGGTTCTTCAAATAACACCAAAGGTAACAATCTGGAGGGCTTAAATTTGGTTAATTTGGCTACCGCTCAATGCCAAACCTCGTACTGTTGAGTCGATTCTCGAATTCTGAAGTATTTTTTTGAAAGAGCACAAAAGTTAGACTAATTGACCTTCACTGTGTGGACTGGTCATACATAAACAGAAGTTAATGTACATCTAATATAAAGTTATTCGGTCATTCGATGTAGAAACTATACGTCATTGGATGTAGAAACTATACGTCATTGGATGTAGAAACTATACGTCATTGGATGTAGAAACTATACGTCATTGGATGTAGAAACTATAGGCATTTGTGTGGGTTGCATTTTCTTTGTCACCCTGTGTTTTTATTTAAATGTTATTGCTTTATTTTGCGAAATATTGAGGCGCCAATTCATGAAGCGCATGGAGTCTTGCATGAAGCGCGTTTTGAGATCTGATTCTTAGACGGGCAGATAGATAACGTTGAAAAGTACAAGCATGTGCTGCGTGTCAATTACGCGACGCAATACGAACTTCTCCCAGTAGGAACATGTCGATCTAATTCTTAGCCGTTTTTAAATACGAATTAACTTACCATGAACTGTGTGTAACAAAGACCAGAGTGACTCTGAGGTTTAAAAATGGATTCATTTCAGCCGGTGTATGTAACACAAGGACACAATGGGTTCATTTTCCGCCACAACGAACTATTCATGTATGGTATTATATCTTAAGTTCAGATGTTGTATCAAGAGTTTTCAGTTGCTCACTTCTTATGATCATGAGTACATATTGTTTCATAACTAATCCTGAGTTCAACTTTTGCAGGAAAGAAAAAACAACGCGTTTATTCATCTGCTCAGGACAACAGGTCATTATCATCAAAGCAGCATTGTATCCGCTTAATCGATCACTCCAATACAGTCAAAAGGACGTGATTTGCATTACAGGTTAAGTACAACATCAAGCGGGAGAACAACGGGGTTATAAACTCTACAATACCTCATTCAGTGTAATAGAAGTTTCTTCTTTGTGTTAAATGAATGGTGGCCTTTAGTGGATGCCAAACACAGTATGACCCCATGACAGTAATACAAGACAGACAATATTCGCCTTCACCAACAGAAACCTGATCATCTTGGGTCTAAAACACCAATCTTCAAACGTGCACCTGGTAAGCAAACCACTTGATGTCGACAAAGTGGCATACACAAGACAAAAGCACAAAAAGTAGTTTTACATTGCAAATGAAAAGAGACATCGACAGCGATTAACCTAGAAAGCGGGATTAACGCGTCTCAAATATATAACGTAGATCCTAATCTTCTTCTTTTACTTATAGAGAAAAAAGAGAAGTCGCAAAGCAGTTTGGTTCAAAAGCGGGATTATGTTGTCAAGTGATTTGTATATACTATTTCAGCTGCTTCTTTTCTGATAATGGCCGTCCGCTGAATTCAACGTGTTGGCCACCCGGGGGCATGTAATGTTACTGTAGTTACTTACTTTTATATGACCGGGATTAACCCATTTGTCCACTAGATAAGGCACGTAGAGTGGCATCAAATGGGGCTTTTTTTCTTTTTTCTTTTCATATACTCACAAAGCAAAATACAATCCTTTGACAATCGTGTCGGAAACAATAACAACTTCTGGACGTAGAAAATTAAGACATGACAAATATAACACATTCTACATAAAATCTAAAAAAATAAAAATAAAATAAAAGACAAACTGACTAAATCCAACGGACTCAGCACCATTCAATACAGAAACGTATCAAAGTTGTATGATGTAAAAACATAATCGCACAGCTCACTTTTCGATGTGGTTGGCTTAGTTCCACCAGCGTTCATGTGAAAATGAAAATAACTATCACTTTCAGTGTACGAAAGAAAAAAACGTCAGATGTGTTAATGTACGTGTGTGCGTGCGTGTGAGTGTACGTGATCTTAGTAAATGGTATGGGCCAGTTGCTGAATAAGTATATTGAAAGCATCCACAACAGTTTCATGTTTGCAATCTTGAAGTGCTTTATAGCTTTAAGTGAAAGAAACGAGGAACACGAAAAAGAAAAAAAGAAAAGAAAAAGGCATAGCATAACGTTTGTGCTAAATATCTCACATATATCTGCGTGAATAAGTCTGTTGATAGAGAATCACTACTCGTGCAGAACTGATGTAGGGATGTTTTTTAATTGGCAATTAATTCAAGGTAAAAAGTTGTTAGGTTCTTTCAATCTGTGTTAACAGAACGACTAGCTTGGTGTGTGTGCTGCTATAACATTTCACAGGGCTTAGAAAACATTTTTCTCATGACCCCAAAGGTCACAGATAAGATAAGATGACAAATAACTCATAAAAAGTGTTCTTCAATTTCACGTGCCGTTTTGTCAACGACCCTCTCATTTCAATACCAAGCTTACTTTAGTTCAAGTCTGTGATGCGAAGACTGTGTCGTTAGTTTTCCGTCTGGACTGGAAAATTGCATCGTCACAACTTTATACCCTCAAGGAAAGAGATGTGCCATATTTTGCAGATACTTTCTATTGCATTTACTAATCTTATACGTTGACACCGAAGCAGACATGACCATTCATGTTCATTTATTGGTTCTAACAAAACAAGAAAGACAGACAACAAAAAGTAAAGGCGTGAATATAATGCAAGGCAGGAGGACATTTTGCCCTACTGCAGATACACTCTCCTCTTATTCACACATACTTTCATAGCTATGAAGTAGGTTTAAGCCAAGGTGTACGTTTTACTTCACACACAATCGAACATGTACTGCAAAGATGCAACTCGTCTGTTGTATGAGTAAGATACTTTAGTAAGAGACTGGTGCCGTACGATTCAGAAAAAAAATGTATAAGAGATGATAGGACTTTTTATGTTTATGTTGATGTTTGTGTTATATGTGTTGTTGTTGTTGTTGCTGCTGTTGTTGTTGTGTTTGTTGTTGTTTTGCTGTTGTTGATGGTGGTGGTGTTGTTGATGGTGGTGGTGGTGGTGTTGTTGATGGTGGTGGTGGTTGTGTTGTTGGTGTTATTGTTGGGTGTTTTTGTTTTCTTCTTCTTCTTCTTCTTCTTCTTCTTCTTCTTCTTCTTCTTCTTCTTCTTCTTCTTCTTCTTCTTCTTCTTCTTCTTGTAGTGTCGTTTTTGTCGTTGTTGTTGTTGTTGTTGTTGTTGTTGTTGTTGTTGTACTTCTGAAGAAGAAGAAGAAGAAGAAGAAGAAGAAGAAGAAAAAGAAGAAGAAGAAGAAGAAGAAGAAGAAGAAGAAGAAGAAGAAGAAGAAGAAGAAGAAGAAGAAGAAGAAGAAGAAGAAGAAGAAATATTTGAAGAACCACATGCACAGAAAGACATATCCAGTGTCTTTAACACACTGCTCTGCAAATACTAGTGAAATGCTAGTAACCGGCTAAATCTGTTACAACATTCACATTTTCATATTACACACGCAGATTCCCTATCCACTCTTCCACCTGATTTTTCCGTCCCAAGATTGTGAGGTGAATTTTGATAGGTTTCTTTGGCACCCAGACCACAAAGGCAAACCCATAAACTTTTCTTTCAAGCACGATCGCGTTTGCTGAACGAATTGCGTACGTAGATACTTGTTTAAAGACTGGGTATCACCCTTCTCACGTTACATTATACCTTGACCTCCAAGGTTATACAGAAACATATATACAATCTCTTGTGCGACACCAAAAGATGAATTTACACGCGAAGAATGCCCCTTTTGAATGCCGAACGAACGGAGGGGTTATAAAAACATCTTTTTCACGGGAGCTTAAGCAAGGGTGAATATGCTCTAAAATGAGGCTATAAGTGCGTTTGAAAAGAAACACGTGTTTTGAAATGTAAGAACGAAATTAAACACTCTGGGCTTTATAGTCAGACTGTCTGTAATGTTAGCTTATATCACACGAATGAGCTCACAGAAAAATACACACAATAACTCTACACCTAGACATACACTCTTCAAAAAAACAGACAGGATCACATACAGAAACACAGTTGGAAAGACACGCAGGTTCCCTGACCGACTAACACATTTACAGACAAACACACATGCCGACACACAGACACAGAGGGCCCCAAAGGGGGGGTATCATCACGATCACGGGAAGAGAAATTTTAGCTTTCACGATCACAGTTACCTTGATTTTTGTTTTCACGATCACAAACACCTTGACGAATAGAGGATCATACAGTGATACAGCTGTGAAAAATGTACGTTGAAAATAAAATGCTTTGCAATAATGCCCATCACGATCACGAAAACAAAATTAATGACGATCACGATCACGAGACTTGATTTTTTTGTCATCACGGATCACGGGCAAAGTCCCATCACGATCACAGAAATGGAAATTTCGGCAATCACGGTCACAGAAAGGTCAAAAAACGCCAATCACGATCACGATTTTAAACCCTTTGGGGCCCTCAGACACACACGCACGCGCACATCTCAGGGATTGACAGACGAAACGTGAGAAAGACAAAGAAATACAGAAAGGAATATTCACATGCCAGTATACTAGCACATAGCTAAAATCAGTATATTATGCTTGCTTGGTAGCTTGCTTGTTTTGTCGTTTGACTGAATGATTTGTGGGATGATGATTTGGATTTTGTTATGGTTGCCGGGTTATCTCTCATGCTCTTTGGCGCCTTTTGGGGTTGATTGGTAAACTGTTAAAAGCAAATGTGTGGCGCAAACACGGGTTTGTAGGAAAGTATCTTGAAAAGGTTTTGAAAGGTCAAGTTGTTTTTGAGTGGACATCAACTTCAAAGACAAATTGATAAAATTAATATCTGGCAGAAAAAACGCCCGTGACTTAAAGAATTTGACAGCCTTTGTGTTTAGATTCTTCTTAATCTCCCCATGTTTGCTTGATGTACCCAAAAAGATCCGTCCACTTCGACATGTTGCAAAACCGCCGGGCTGACTAACTGACAGCAGAATGTCAGCATTTTTGCAACAGAGAAGCGCTGCAAAAACAGATAAATTGACATTTGTAATTACCGTAAAATCCCTAGCAAACGCCCAGTATATCTAGCAAACGCCCACCCCCCACTTTTGGCCAAAATTACGTCATGTCCCACAGTGAAGTCGTTCAGTGACGTTTTTTAATGAGTGTTTAACACTTCTCTATGTTCAGCCATGCCGAAGCACAAATCCTTTACAGTGACATACGCTCGTACAAACTAAAAGCCTTTAAATATCTTGAAAACGAAGCTGCAGACAATATTTCGGTATGTGCCCGCGAGTTTTCTTCCAGAAGAAGCTGAGAGTGGAGACGACAGTGAAGACGATGATGTTGTCTTCGAAGGACTATAATGAGCCCACGATCATCAACCCTACCAGATCTCCAAACAAGAGAAGAAACTGTGTTTGTGCTGACGTTAGTCCGAGAATGAGAAGAATCAAGGTCACTTGTGTTCTTTTTTTTCTTCTTTTTCTCTGGCACAGATTAATTTTATTTGTTAACAAACGGTGTGTTTAATTTTCATTAAAATTGCATAAATCATATGGTTGTACCACTTTATTTCTCTCGTGAAAATGTGATGACAGGTTATCTTGCAAAGGGGTGGATGCCTAGCAAACGCCCACCCCCTACTTTTACCCGAAATCTGTGCGGAGGGGGGGTGGGCGTTTGCTTGGGATTTTACGGTAAGTGCTGGGCGGTGCCCGTAAAACCGTATGTACATGTGTGAGTGTGTATTTGTATGTGTGTGTGTGTGTGTGTGTGGGTTGGTGTGAGTGTGTGGGTGTGTGTGTGAGTGTGTGTATGTGTGGGTTGGTGTGAGTGTGTGTGTGTGAGTGTGTGTATGTGTGTGTTTGTGTGTGTGTGCGTGTACGCGCGTGCGTGCGTGCGTGTGTGTGTGTGTGTGTGTGTGTGTGTCCTGTCTTTGGCTGTGTGTGTCTGTGTGTGCGCGCGTACACGCACTATACTGATAATGTTAGTAGCAAGCGGAATTTAAAGCTTTCAAAGTTTTCAAATTGACGTACATTACGATTAACTGTTTTTTGGCAGTCTACTTTTAAAAAATGATCGGGAAGCACGTACGAGAATGACCTTTCCCTTCATTATTTCTATTCGTGCCGTCGCAGTTTTTTGGCCGCTTTGAAATTAATATCCCGGGACGGCCTACAACCATTAAAATAACATCAAAGAAACTCCAACACTGGTATTTTGAAATATGATGCCTTAAGGTCAGAGGGGAGACGATCGTTTTTCTCTGATGAACTTACCTGGGACGGTTAGGGGGAAGAAATAGAGAGAAGGGATGGGTTGGAGAAACCTAGAGAGAGAGAGAGAGAGAGAGAGAGAGAGAGAGAGAGAGAGAGAGAGAGAGAGAGAGAGAGAGAGAGAGAGAGAGAGAGAGAGAGAGAGAGAGAGAGAGAGACAGAGACAGAGAGACAGAAAGACAGATATATAGATAGATAGATAGACAGACAGACAGACAGACAGACATACACCTGTATCTACAAGAGAGAGGGGGGAGACAGAGAGAAAGAAAGAGGGGAGGAGAGAGAGAAAGGGAGAAAATGAGAGAGACAGACAGACAGACAGACAGAAAGACAGATAGATAGATAGATAGATAGACAGACAGACAGACAGACATACACCTATATCTACATACGCAATTCGTTCAGCAAACGTGATCGTGCTTGAAAGAACATGTCATTAGCTCATTAATTCTTGTGGGTATTTTGTTCTGATTTCTGATTTAGAAATTGGTCAATTCTGGGTTGTTGTGAGCTTTTCATTGTCTTTGAATGGGAGAGTTTTCAACTGGTCGATTTTGGATTACCAATTGCTTGAGTTATTGTCACGTAACCCCTGTAACAAGCTACTTAAATCCCAAAAGGGTTATAAGTGTAAAAAGGCAAAGCAAATGCCCCTTTTGGCATTAAAAGACAGACAGACAGACGGACGGACAGACAGACGGACGGACGGACAAAACGAGACACAGAGAGAGATCAAGAGAGACAGAGACAGAGAGACAGAGACAGACAGACAAAGACCGATAGAGAGACACACACAGGGACGGAGACAAAGAAACAGGGAGATAGACAGAGACAGAGAAACAGAGATAGACAGAAACAGAAAAACAGACACACACATACACACACACATACACACACACACACACACACACACATCACACACGCACACACACACACACACACACACACACACCACACACACACACACACACACACCACACACATAAAGATGCACTGAGAAAGATACAGCGAGAGAAAGATACAGCGAGAGAGAGAGAGAGAGAGAGAGAGAGAGAGAGAGAGAGAGAGAGAGAGAGAGAGAGAGAGAGAGAGAGAGAGAGAGAGAGAGAGAGAGAGAATGCAAACGACAGAGAGAGTGAGAGAGCAAGCGAGAGAGAGAGAGACACACACACACACACACACACACACACACACACATAGAGAAAGAGGGAGAGATGTATGCGTGTTCCTTTCAGTTCTAAGTTGAAATCGGATACGCCATCTCACAAGCAAGTACTGCACCAGCTGTTGTTTTGGTCATACACTCGCGCGGAGTGAATCGACCTTAATATGACGCTGTTCTGCGCCGTTTGTTCTTATGCTGTTCGTGCGAGCGAGCGTGTGTGTGTGTGTGTGTTTGTGTGTGTGTGAGTGCTTATGTGTGTGCTCAGAGAGAGAGAGAGAGAGAGAGAGAGAGAGAGAGAGAGAGAGAGAGAGAGAGAGAGAGAGAGAGAGAGAGAGAGAGAGAGAGAGAGAGAGAAAGATAGGATAGCGAGAGAAAGATGATTTCATGATTTTTTCTTCTTCTCCGACCTCTTCATTTTGCGTTGTCCGTATATATATACCCTCTCACAAACTGAGCAGTATTTCATCTTTTTTAATTGATTATAATTACGTGTATTTGCAGAAGAAAAACTGCACTATACCCATTCTTTCCGGCTCCGAATCTCCACCAAGCTCACCTATGTACAACAGATGCTGTGAGCTTGTTTTAATTCCATGATCGTTCAAGCTAAGAGCTGTTTTATTGTCTGTGAAATCCAGAAAATGCTGAAATTACACACACACACATCGAATGAGAGCCAACAGTTTAAAGCCATATGTACTCGATGACTATACACGCTAATTGCTTTACCAACAGCTGGAGACAGACTAAATTAAGTTCCCTGCAAAATATTGTGGTCTAGGACCCCTTAAATGTTGAGATATGTGAATTTTCATTTTGATCTGGATCGTCCTATTTATAGATTTGGCAACACATGTAACGTTGATGCAAGGGAGAGAACACCGCGGCTTTGTTGACATCCTCACTTTTTCAGAGGCTAGAACAAGCTGTAATGCATGTATTATGGTCCGCGCATGGTGACGTATCGTCATTATATGGTCTTATGGTGCGTTTGACATCGATTGTGGGCAAACTACACTTTGTAAACACGGGAGTGCGTTAGTATGCCTTTAAACAAAAGAAGAGAAATCCAATGTGTGAACTCTAACCCCAAAAATTCTAATATTCATCTCATGTAATTATAAACAAGCTGTTGGGGTTCCACACACTTGCATGGAGTTGGTCACCCTTAGGAACACTGTTTTTGCACAGTCTATGAGGGGGGGGGGGGGGGGGGGGGGGGAGAGAAAGATAGAGACAAAGAGAGAGAAAGAGAGAGAGAAAGACAGCTGCATTTATACAAACTTTGTGTGTTACATTGGATAGCTCATTTATTCTTGTGGGTATTTTTTTCGGAGTAAGAAATTGCTCAATTTTGGGTTGTTCTGATCTCTTCCTTGCCTTTGAATGGGAGAGTTATCAATGGGTCGATTTTGGGATTACCACTGTTTGAGTTATTGTCACTTATTCCCCCCTCTGCTTCTTTACCTCTGTAAACTTTTAGGGCTAGTTATTTTTCGATAAACACCCAGCAACGAAACAAATAACTAGCCAGCAACAGCCTGAATCCTCGATAGCTCATGGGTTGAGAAGCTGTTCTTTGTGGGAACTACTTTTGCGACTCAAAAGTTACGAACGCTCTAATGTACGAAATATACATCTCTGGAGCAAACAAAACAAACATACCGCATCTAAACTAACAACTACAGGCTTGAACACATGAACTTTCATAAAAAATCAATGAGTTCGGTTGTTTCCAGCAAATTCCCAAGGCAAGTAACTCTCATACTTTGTCTAGCGACAATAGTTGTTCCCCTTACAAATTTCTCTCACTCAGTTTCTTCGACAAAAGACTGCAATCCGACGGTCAGCTTATACAATATTTAATTTTATAACCTGATCACACGCAACCAAATGCACACATCCCATCAATTTAAAGAACATATCGCGGAATCATACACTGTTTTGCCCCAGAAAACCGAACTTCGTGCAGTATTTAACGTTGGAACACGGGTGCAAAAATTAGTCTGCCAGTTCCATTCGACGAAAGAAAATGTCCTTCGCGATACCAAAGCATGATGAGAAGATACACTATCTGCCTTCAGCGCCACAGCAGAATAACAACATAACTGTGTACCTGATTTTAGTCCAAACAGGTAAACTGACAAGAAGGGTTAACAGAATTGAATGATTTTCAGGGAACTATACAACCGCGCATTAATCAATCGCCTGCGCAGGTAGACTGGTTGAGTGAATAGTATTCGATTAAACTTAAGCACACAAACTCCTCTTTTCTTTGAATAACTGAAGAAAGGAGGAATAAAGAGGTTACACTAAAGCTAAAGCTCGCATTTTTCATGATACGCGAACTTCGACCATTATTTTTAATCTTCTTCTTCTTCTTCTGCGTTCGTGGGCTGAAACTCCCACGTTCACTCATGTTTTTCCACGAGTGGAATTTTACGTGTATGACCGTTTTTACCCCGCCATTTAGGCAGCCATACGCCGCTTTCGGAGGAAGCATGCTGGGTATTTTCGTGTTTCTATAACCCACCGAACTCTGACATGGATTACAGGATCTTTTCCGTGCGCATTTGGTCTTGTGCTTGCGTGTACACACGAAGGGGGTTAAGTCACTAGCAGGTCTGCACATAAGTTGACCTGGGAGATCGGAAAAATCTCCACTCTTAACCCACCAGGCGGCAGCGACCGGGATTCGAACTCACGACCTCCCGATTAGGAGGCCGACGTCTTACCACCACGCCACTGCGCCCGTCGACTATTTTTAATAATCACTGAGACTCGGCATGTAACCTCTACGTAATGCATGTAACAAGTTACTTTAATCTCGAAAGGTTATAAGTGTAGAAAGGCAAAGCAAATGCCCTTTTTGAGCATTGAAAGACATACAGACAGATGGACGGACAAAACGAGACAGAGAGAAAGAGAGAATGCGAGAGAGAGAGAGGGGAGGAGGAGAGGCAGAGAGAGACACACACACAGACGGAAATAGAGAAGCAGAGATATAGAGAAAAATAGACAAGAGACAGCGAAAGAAAAACAGAGACAGAGGTAGTGACAAAAAGAAAGTGAGAGAGACTCACACACACGCAGAAATATACAGAGAGAAAGATAAAGAGAGACAGAGAGAAACACAATGAGAAAGAGAGAGAGAGGCAGAGAGAGAGATAGAGCGAGAAAGAGAGGGGGGGGGGGGGGGGGGGGATGCAAGCGTGTTCATTTCAGTTCAGTCGAAGTTGAAATCAGATACGCCCTCTCACATGCAAGTATATGTACTGTTTCCCGAATATAAAACAAGATGTTGTATTGTGCGTGTTGCCCCGACAAGGCTTATAATAAATATTCATCTCACGTTGTTTATCCAAGCGGAGCGCGGGCGAAGCCCGCGCGTAGCGAGGTAGTTTTTTTTTTCATCTCCCAGCACTGAAAATTTTTTTGCCAAGTGGTGTCTGTCTGTGAACATTGTTCTAGAATTCATCTTTTAGC
>NC_090258.1:23622479-23624979 GCF_037325665.1 Littorina saxatilis
CTGACAAAAAAGTGAAGTACTAATTAAAACCTCGAGGAAAATTCAGAATAGGCAGTGTTATTTAAAAAAATACGGGGAGAAAGAAAATTGGAACAGGCCTACCGACCCTGACCTTGTCATGGAAAACACACATTCTATTCTTATTTGCATAACTAAAAAAATAAATGGTTTTGGTGACATGTATTCAATCGCTTCTTGTTACCTTGAAAACTTAATGCTCCCGACAGTAATATGGAGCTGTGTGCTAAACAGAAAGAACTTGAAGCCAATGCTACGCCTCAACGGTGTCACTGTGCTCAGGAACCGTGACGAGTCTACATGGCACATAATGCTACGTCTCGCGATCGAGAGGCGAACCTAAATAAACTAAAGTTTTTAGTAAATAATTCAGTCATAAGCTATTATTTGAATTCCATGGGGACAATGGCGACACTGTCAGTGTTGTGTTGTTTTAATAGATTTGTTCGGCGTATTTACTGACTGACTGACTATTAGGGTTTTACGTCCCCTTAGATCAGTTGGCCTATACACATTATTGGGACTGGTATTGGTAATACGCTGAGGATATGGTGTGATACTTTGATTCGAACAACCCCGCTGTGGCTGTCCGCTTCTTCGACACGCCAGCATTATAGGTTTGTCTCGTCCAAGTATCGAGATACGATCATGATAATAAGAGACAGAAGATGATGCATGCGTGTCTTCGTGTTTTCCAAACCCTGAGATTTTGATGATGATAAAATCGTTTATTTAACGTCACTCTGTACAAACATTGGCGACATTTGTCTCAGATTAAAAACACACACAGGCGCGCACACAAACTTTCCCTTTATGTACAGGGGTTCACCACCCTCCCGCCCCCCGCACACTCTCGTTCATCTAATTAAAAGTGGTAATAAGAGATACTTGGATATAAAAGGGTATTCTTAAAATGTTCTGATAAAAATATAAAGTAGCTATGAAAAGCAATGACGTTAGTTGCAATAATATCTCTTCATATCCAGAGACCAAGTGGGTGCGTGTACACAAGTCTAGCGATAAGTTTCGGACCTTGCCACCCAATGTCTTTATTAAAACTGAAAAGATAGCTTCATTTTTCATTTGGGGTATTTGGCAGGATATTTCTGTTCGAGTTTATAAACTGAGTCAGGGGTTGAAAGTGGCATGAGTTCAAATCACACTCCAAAGTCAAATGAGCAATGCTGAGGTCGGATTGACAGGTGCATTTAAGCTCTAAAAATTGGTAGTTCCCAGCTTCTGCCCTTAGGCGGTTAATCCTTTTTATTACACCTGGGCATGCATTATAGTTATAGGTGTTCATCTGTTTGATGGGGCTTCCTGAATGAGACAGCCAGAACCTATTGCTGTGTGCATGTATTAGTTCTTCCATTCTCTCCAGAGAAGAGAGTCTGTGAGGCTACTGATCTCAGAAGCAGACAATGGCAGGTCTACCTCGAAGGCGCCTATGCCTTGGGCAGTTTCTTTAGCGGCTTTGTCTGCTCTCTCGTTGCCAGGCACGTTCACGTGTGCTGGACACCAGACCAGGTTAATCTCGCTGAGATTTTCGCTGTGAACTTGGGGTCGTTTTCGTGCGCATGTGTGCACACGGGGGTGTTCAGGCCTCAAAGAGAGTCTGCACAAAGTTGACTGATAAATAAATCTCTCACCGAACCGGGGATTTGAACCCACCCGCTGAAAGCGACGAACTGGTTACAAAGCCAGCGCGCTACCAACTATCCCCGCCCGGTGTAATACGAAATTTTTACTCAACAAAAAATCGACTCCGGGGTAAACATTTCATACAAAATGTTTACTTCCAGTACGAGAAAAGAACTCCCCAAGGAACGAAAAAATTACTCCCTCCACGAAATTTTTACTCCCCAAATTTTTAATTCGAGTAACAAATCTCGTACGCGAAAATGGGATGCGGGCGAAGGAATAATGCCAATATGTGATCTCACAAAAACAAATGTCGCGCTACCCCTCCCTCCACCCCTTCCACCACCAGGACTAACAGGGAACAAGGGAGTAAAAGTTGCGTACACCTGGCGTGGGCAGTAAATTGCTCGTGTTAGGGTGGAGTAATTTATTCGTTATTCATTCGTCAGGGGAGTAACATTTTCGTACGAAATGTTTACTCGGTACGAAATGTTTTGTACGAAATGTTTACACCTGTCGTGGGGAGTAATTTTCTCCTTTTATGGGGGAGTAATTATTTCGTAAAGGGAGTAACATTTTCGAAGGAGCTTTTTACTCCGGAGTAAAAATCTCGTGGGAGTAATGTTCTAGTGTTACACCGACGTATCGATGTTAAGGTACCGGAGGAAACGACCCAGTATTTCAAATTCTTGCTTTTCAAATGCATTGCGTGATCTTACAAGGAAATGTGTTACAAAAATCGTAACGAACAAATCGCTTGTACCGTGACATTTTGTAATGATTTCAAGCTTGTCCAATGCGGCTGCATTGCGACACATTGCAAAACAAACATTGCTGCAAA
>NC_090258.1:23627479-23723911 GCF_037325665.1 Littorina saxatilis
ATCATGATATTGGTATGTTTGAGAAGTAAAATGAATAAAGAAATAGTACAAACAAAACTGAGTATTTTGCATGATTATTATGAAGGTTGTTTTGCGAAAGAAATGATTAAATGCGTGAAAAATGAAGGTCTGATCTGTGACATGAACCATCAACTAGTTTTGTACCTCACTACAAGAATCGTTTAAAATGTCCAAGGACTGCTATTTTTGTTATGTGTGTTTGGTTTAAGTGTACTTGACAGTTGAAATGTTATTTTGTCCACAGAATTGTTTTTTTAAACGAAATTAATCGCTTGAAAGTTTGCCATCACTGTCGTAACATATGTTTCCGCACGCGTGCAACAGCAACAAGTCCTAAATTTGAACTTTAGAATTTGCATATTCATTTTCAACACGATCTTGACATGAAAGGGCATAGAAAATCGCTAAGCTAAATGTTATTTAAGTATTATTTTCTCAAAATTGCATCTGCAAACTAAGTTGAAAGTTGCGCAATATGACATGCTTCTTCAAAATTCCGTTACGATGGTGAACGGTTTTGCAAATAATGTTCAGAGTTTTGAAGAAAGATTAGAACTATTTTGCGCGTAGTGACTTAGAGGTGCGGGTGACTACGCATGCGCAGTTACAGAGAGAAATAGTTCAGCTTCCAGCAGCGAAGACAGATTTCGAGAATGTTTCCGAAGTCTGTGATTTTGTTACGACAGTGATCAACACCCAAGGTTCTTAAGAAAAGGTGAGTTTTTGCTGCTATGATATTCTATGAAGTGAAAAATTAGGCTACACATTTGTTAATAATAGTTTTTCTTTCGATTTCACGTAGTCAAAACTTGACTAAATGTTTTAACATAGAGGGGGAATCGAAACGAGGGTCGTGGTGTATGTGTGTGTGTGTGTCTGTTTGTCTGTGCGTGTGTGTGTGTAGAGCGATTCAGACTAAACTACTTGACCGATCTTTATGAAATTTGACATGAGAGTTCCTGGGTATGATATCCCCGGACATTTTTTTCTTTTTTTCGACAAATACTTTTGATGACGTCATATCCGGCTTTTTGTAAAAGTTGAGGCGGCACTGTCACACCCTCATTTTTCAATTAAATTGATTGAAATTTGTGTAAAGCAATCTTCGACGAAGGCCGGACTTCGGTATTGCATTTCAGCTTGGTGGCTTAAAAATTAATTAATGACTTTGGCCATTAAAAATCTGAAAATTGTAATAATTTTTTTTTTTATATAAAACGATCCACATTTACGTTCATCTTATTTTACATCATTTCCTGATTCCAAAAACATATAAATATGTTATATTTGGATTAAAAACAAGCTCTCAAAATTAAAAATATAAAAAATTATGATCAAAATTAAATTTCCGAAATCCATTTAAAGGAACGGTAAGTGTCAATGTTTTCTTTAATTGTAAAAGTTGTATGTTCAATGGAATGGTAAGTCTGAACAAAATAATTACTTTATTTTGTTTTTAGCCAGTGAATGTGGATGCATCAAAATCTTGATAGACATTAAACAAATTCATGTTAGTGAAACTAGTACACATATTGCATCAATCTTTAGTTGAAATCGCAGGTACTTGCATGTTTCAGGTGCAAGAGATTCGACCTGATGAACTGGTGGTAACGTTCCTTCGAAGGAAACCGGAGGGGAACTACTATTGCTTTCCAGGGATCGATGATATTTCCTTAGTCCCTACATCTGATGCAACCATGATTCGTGACCCCACCTTCAATGCCAGGGGGCATTATTTCTTTTAAAATAAATTAATTAACTGCAAGTGGCAACTGTTCTATATGTAACCAATGCCTTTGGTTTATTGTCTCAACAATTGAATGAACCACTTTTGAACATTTGCATTCTTCATGTCAAACCTTATAATACATGTCTGGTTGTTCGTTTCCGAGTTACGTGGGTGATGAACTTTTCATTAATGTTTCTCTTTTTTGGGGCCAAGTTTGCTTGATTTTGTCCAGCTTTTTTTCTTTCTCTTCCTGTTTTAGTGTTTGGCATTTTACCTAAGAAGAATCTGGTTGCAAAATCAGCTTCATTTAGTAAAGTTTGTGGGAAAAAGCATAACCGTTTCTTTGTTACAAAAGTGATGTTTCCATGTTACATCGGTGACCATTTTGCATTCTTTTGGGATAACTTTCTAACATTTTGTCTTAGAGCAACAAATCTTTGTATATATGCTATTGTGAAGGTTAAATGTCAATAAGACTGAATGAATGCCATGTATCAACATGTTCTGATCAGGATATCATGAATTAATTTTCATTTTTGTATTGAAATTTTGACGAATGCATGTAACTTTGAAAAAAACATTATTTTGTTGTTTGCATGTAGTCATTTCATATTGAACTCTATAATGGCTTGTGATTCAACAATAATAACTGAATAAAAGTCGTTTTCAGCCTTATAAATGCAGTTTTTTTGTCTTTTATTTTTTCCATGTTACACGGGTGATTTTGCACACATGGTCCAAATAATGCTCAATATATGGCAAACTAAAGGCAATGTTATATTTTTTCTTGTTTAAACTGAAAAGGTACACCCTGAGAAGTGTGTAAATAGTATTATCAAAGTTTTCTGGGAAGATTTTACTTTTGGTGATAATGTCACAAACAGAGGACGAGATTCTGAGACGCACCCATATGTGTATACCGGCTTACATTCTTCTCGTCCTCTTTGTCTGCCGCAAGTCCTCTTTTGCCACAAAACGCTACAAGCAGGGCACAGATGAAAAATAGCGACACGTGCATTTTGCAGCCGAACTTCATGACGCGCGCGTAAAAGGGGAATCCCCGGGAGTTCCCATTGCTTGAGAAAATTATATATATACAAATGAAAATGTAACGAAACGCGAAAATGTGGCAGTTTGTCAGTAGGCTTGATATCTATCACTCGTATCATAGGAGTATTTGAAGTGTCTTCCACAAGCAGCGAAAGTGCAGAAATGGCTATTTTGACCCATTTGACCAGATAGTACTGGCCAACCAGGTAGTACTGTAACATACGTGAGTTCAACAAAGAGAACCCCAGACTTAGGTTTGCTCTACCCTGGGATTGACATACAGCTCTCTGTACAACCGCGAAGGATAAGAAAAAAGATATCAGGGCGCTTTTTTCCCTCACGATTACTTTAATCACGTGGAAAACATGTTAGGGTTTAATCTAAATAGACCTAATAATTTGAGCACGAGCACAGTTTTCCTGTCACAGTTCGGTAACACCCTCCTTTGTTAATACTGTGTTGGTATTTGAATCCGTTGCTTCTATTGTTCCTTATGCGTTACATTTAAGTGAGCAAGGTCACACTCGGTGACTCAGTGCAAAAGTTTTATGTCGTAACCAGGAACAAATATAAACTGCGGTTAGGATAGTTAAACCCTTTATTTCCCAAATGAATATATCAACACTCGATAGATCTAACAGTTCAAGTAGTAAAACAGTCAAATTGTGGTGTAAACAATCATATATCTTTAGGTCAATGAGACCAGAACTCTTTTTTCAATGCACTCGAACATTCATTTTTCGATGAAACTTGTGTGAGTTTTTCCTCGACAGGATTTGTTAGCGTCCGTGGTTAAATCATTCTACAAGATGTGTCCGAAAGCAATAATTTGTAGTGTCGCATTTAAAATAGACAGACGCTCTGTTTGTGAAATAACATTGTAACCAAATAAAAGAGAAGGAACGGTACGTGCTTGAGCCTGGAGTTTTCGGCCTACAAAACAACTTTGACGGCTTTTAATATTACCTGAATGACAATCCTTGTGTTCACAGGACGTAACGCCTCTACCATGGCAAGCCCGAACAGTCAGACAACCTCCAGCAACTGGCGACAGATCGTGTCGTCACTATACCCGGACGCCTTTTCCCGGACATACTGCCTACCTCCGGTCCATTTTAACAAGGTGCCCTACGTTAGGGATACGGTGCCCGGTACTGGTCACTCTGCGCTTGTGCTGCGCCGGCCATCTGGTGCCTGCCCCCCTGTCCACAATGTTCCCTCGGTCACTCAGCGGTCAGTCCCGCCAATACCGCACGGCCTGTGGAGCCAGGAGTCACAGCCACAAGCCGTACCAACCCGCGTGAGTGAGAGCGATTTTACCGATGACTTTGCCCAGAACCACGTGATGCTCAACCTGCAAGAACTGGCCAGCAGTCGTCACGAGGTCATGTTCATCCTGTCTCAGTTCAGTTTCGGTGACTACCTCAACCAGCCTGCGTACTCCGCGGCTGCTGCACAGCTCCCACGACCGTCGCAACTCGACACGAAGCAAACCAAGTATTCTGACGGTGAGGTCGACTTTTTGTTGATCCACCGCCAGCACGGCATTCTGATCGGAGAGCTCAAGTCTGTGGGAAGTAGTCAGGCTGGCGTTAACAAGACACAAGCGCAGGCCGATGCTGACGTGGCCAAAAGGGTCCAGAGGGCCGTCAAACAGCTGGACAGGTCGGAGACAGTGGTGACGCACCTTGTAAATGACGTTGCTCCTGGTCTCACTGTGAGGAAAACTCTCTTCCTGCCTAACGTCAGCACTTCCCAGCTGCTACAGGTCTTGTGCAACAATCCACAACTGAACCAGGTACAAGATTGAGAGAGACGGGGGCGGGAGGGGGGGGGAGAGAGAGAGAGAGAGAGAGAGAGAGAGAGAGAGAGAGAAAAAGAGAGAGAAAGAGAGAATGAGAGAAAGAGAGAGAAAGAAAGAAAATAACAAAGAGTAAAAAGTAATGGGAGAGACACAGAGTAAAATGAGAACAAAATGGTCTCAATTATACTCGAGTGCCCCCCATATAAACCTCATATAACTCCTGCTGAAGTTATTATAAACCAAACTGCACATAGTAACACAGAACAAACTCGTCCATTTTGCAGGCGGTGTGTCAGAGCCTAGGTGCAGCCAATACAACCGAGGCGATTCAGCTGTGCTGCTGCTCTGACCAGCTGTCCGACCCTGCATCGTACTGGCACGTGACACCCGCCGTGTTATCACAGCTGAGCACCTGGTGGCAACACAGGATGGCCTGTACTGTGGACGCTCGACTCACCGATCAACTTTACCTTGACATTGTGGCGAGGTGAGGAAGGTATATTGTGTTGTCAGTATTGTCAGAATGCCACCAGATTTGTGTGGTTTTTTTTAGTTTGTTTCTGTGTTTTTGTGTGTATGGATGTGGTTGTTTTTTTGCTGTTTCTTAAAATCTGCTAACCTTTTCATGATCAGAATTGATTTCTTCACGATCACCGTCATTGACCCCTAACCATGAAAACGTTCTCATAATTGCAAGGTTTGTTGGACCGGCGAGCACGGTGGCTGTTCACTCTTACACCAAGGTACGAGTGGAGGTGCGGACTGCAGGACAGGCGCTGGCGGAACTGGGGCAGAGGTTGGCACTTCTGGTTCTGACCCTCCAACAAGTCGATCTCATGAACAGAGACCCACCACGAGTCTGCATCACAGGACCACCAGGAACAGGTTTGAATGCTTTTCAACACAACAAGAGATACAGCTTCGAGAAAATACCTAAACATACTGAATTTGATCCAAACAAGCTATACGACAAATAAATGCTCGCTCAGACGCCCATGTCTTGTAAGTTATTTGATTTAGAAAATTTATATTTGGCACTATTATTACTTTAAATATTAACATCGTATCTGACTTGTTAGGAATATTTTGAGAGAAATAAAATGGACCCACGCAGAAAATTGACTCGCATTACTTTCGGCAAACGTAACCTATACCGGTACACTCTCAACCGTTTCAAGGATCGTCTCTTTTCTAATAACAATAATTATGAACAAATAAAACACAAATACGAAAAAATAACGAGCAAAAATTACATCCAGCTAAAATCAAGTTTCGACGTCGACTGGGGAAGAAACATCTATTCCCACGGTAGAGTCAGTTTTCGTCGGCAGCTAACCAAGTGTGTTTTGGAAAGTTCAAACCTCGCTCTCCGCTCTCTTTAAAACATTCAGTCATTACTTGATTGAATTTGTTTAAAGCCAGCAAAGCAAGCAAATTATACGCTGCACTGAAGATAGTGGAGAGATTCATACCTTGTTGCCATGGACTATAGGCATTCTCAAAAGTTCACCACAGGTTTATTTCTATTTCAACAGGGAAGACGGTGCTGCTTGTGCTGCAGGGTATTCGATGGCTGCTACAGGGGCACGACGTGCAGGTGGTTTCAACAGATTACGACAGTCGCGCCATCAGCGGAATGATAGCAGAGCAGCTGCGGCTGTCGCTTAGTGCGGACCCGACCTCTTCCCAGACATCAGGCACCGTCTCTTTCCTCCAGTATGATTTTGACAACAGGGAAGAAGATGCAGACCAGGCCATCACAGACCTACAGAAGCGTGTCAAAAACGCAAGCCTGTATGTCTTGCTCGACGAGGCCTTCTTTAGCAGGTATGATTATTTATAAACCACCACACAATTATTGTGATTGATAAAACCCGTTTGTAAACTAGGCCTTTTTAGTGCCGTTGTGTGGATGTGGCAAGCAGATCGAGAACAACAATTCCGAAATGACACACAATAACAAAACAATCGAGGATCGAAATGATGGAACGATTGGCGCAAAAGCCTGGTGGTCAAGACGTTTGCACACACAATACCAACTGAGTACGCACGGAAAAGATCATGTCATCCATGTCATGTTCATCCTTGGCAACAAGCAAACACACATGGCTCAAACAAAATCTTCTTTTCCAGTGAGAGGCACGCCACAGGACTACAGCACAAAACGTTCGTGTCACGACTGATCCAACGAGTTGTCAACCTCCACCTGTGGGTCACGTGCGTGCATCACACCGAGGTACCACCAGCACTGCAGCAAGAGGTGTTCACATTCCCCCTCCGCTCTGCGCCAGCCGTCTTACGCGAAATCCAGTCTGCCGTTGGCAAGTCCAAAATCCAAGTTCACGAGTACAGCGACAGCAGCGTCCCTGCCCCTGGGGACGGGCTGGGCGTGATACGGCTGAGTCACCATGGCAACTCTCACACAGGTCGCTGGCCAGTGGATTGCGTACAGTGTGGACAGAATATTGCCACCGAACTGCGCAGTCTTGGTGTAGGTACGTTGTGTCGGTGGTAGTGCTGTTGTTGACGATGATGGTGGTGGTACTGCTTCTGGCGATGATCATGTAGAAGATTAAATATCAAAGAACAGATTTTTTTTTTTTTTTTTTTTTTTTTTTTGGGGGGGGGGGGGGGGGGGGGGTTGGGCTTGTGTGTGTGAGCATTGTGTTTCATTTTGGTAAAGGCAAGCTTTCCCTTCACAGCAGACATATGTTATAACAGCTCGTATTCCTTCTTACAAAAGTCGAAGAGGGAAGATTGACATAGTTTTTATTACCAAAAGATGTGGGTTGACATCATGATATTCTTAATAGCTCAGTTCGTATATATATATATAACCCCAGGTGATTTTCTAACAGTATATAGATGAATATCTGTCGTGTGGCGCCTCGCCTTAATTTAAATCATTGCAATCAACAACGAGCACTTTAACAAAATAAATGGTATTTTCTTCGCAGGGAGCAGCAGCACGAGCAACCCCGCACCACTGGGCTACCGTGACGTCTTCGTACTCAGCAGAAGCTGGGCACTGCAGGATGACGTCACCGATGACGCAGGCAACGTGACGTCAGTAGCTAGTCCCGTGGTGCTTGGTCTTCGCGCCGCGGGCATACCGGTGTTGGTGCTAGGAAATCCAGAGGGGGCGAGGTGGGAGTGGAATGTGCATGACGTGGCGGTGGCAGCAAGTGACCACGTGACGGTGGCAGAGTACGACTATGTGTCAGGAATGGAGCGGCGTGTGGTGGTGATGCTGCAAGCCAGAACCGACGAGGACGACGAAGACGGTCTGAGTGACGAAGAGGTGGATGTTATGGACAGGCTGTACGCTGTGTCACGCTGTACCACGCAGCTCATCATGGTGAACGTGCCTCCTGACACCCACGACACAGCAACCAGCGCCACGGCCAACCTCCAAGTCACCACCTAGAGCACTTCATACACTACTAACACAGGATTAACCACTTTCGCGGTTTCCTCCACTACCACCAATGCCGCGGCGACAATCCCCGTCGCAATCATTCCCACCTCCACCTTCATTACCACACCTACATCCGCCACAATCGCAGCCACCATTCTCCCCACCTTCAACAAAAGCAGGAATCTAACTGACACCACCGCCACCACTGACGCTTGTTGCACCCGTACCACCACAGGTACCACTGCTGCCGCCGCTGACACGAACACATACAGCACAACTTCAACAACTGCCGTCAATCCCCCGCAACTACAACCACCTAGACAACAAGCAGTCATACACCCTACCCACATTATCCCTACCCCCACTACCATAACAACTACTCCTGCAAAAACTGGCACAACCATCAACGCGACCATAACTAACGCCAACATCACACATGCCACGTCGATTAACACTGTTGCGATTGTATCCACCACCACCACCACCACCACCAACCAAGCAACCACAACTACGGACGACATTCGCCCACAGCCTCTTTTAGGCGATAGCCATCATCCGCCCACAACCGCCAACATCAGCGCTTCAGTGTTTTCTGGCATTAACTCCACTGACACCCCAAAACCAACACCCCACCCACTGATTGTTTTATCATCTCTAACACCATCTTTGCTACGGCCATCCTTACCAACACCATGTTACGAAAACAATGTCATTCATCCCATCGTCACCAACGTTACGAGCCTAACCGCTGCCACAACACACACTTACTACCGACTCAACTATAACTCCAACCTCGTCACAGGATCTTTGAATCGAACTGTCATTTCTGCCATTATCTGGAATCATTCAATATCATCACCCCGACGACACTAGGGCCGAGTTGCACGAACCTAAAGTGTGTGCTACCCAAACGGAACATAACAAACGGCGGTGTCTGATTCGTTGAAAACATATCACATCTCAATGTCAACCAATCGAACACCACGACTGGCTCCCACCCGGTTGGTCACTTTCTCGTGCACCTCGGCCCAGCACTTTCACTTCAACGAAGACTAAAGATCTCAGTAACAACTGTCAACAGTGCCTATTGGGCTATTATATAGTTTGACTTTCTCCGCACTGATGATGTTCAGCATGGACTGTAGTCAAAGCAACCTCACCATTTGGAGGTTGATAGCTTATTAAAAAAAAATCAGCGAATGACGTGAACAAAATGTACGTGTTCTGCGCATAAAAGTCAACGTTTGATTTTCCATCCTGATGTGTAGTATTGGAAAGTGTATGCACTACTTTTGCAGTGCGCAAGTCATATAAACAAGGCAATTTTGGGTCATGAAATGTTGTTGTGGTTGTTGTTCGATTTGATTGACCCATGACTTCAAATAAATACTTATTTGGGACAATGTGTTTGTCTGTATAGTAATTATTTATGTACTGTGCACACACACACACACACACACACACACACACACACACACACACACACACACACACACACACACACAATAAAACACACAATTATTGCAACACCTTTTACATTTAATTCCCGTGTTATTTCATTCAAACTGTCCATGCCAGATAAGGCACTCTACGTGGCTAACTTGAACACTTTTCGGATCAAAGATATCTTCTACAGGAGTAAGGTGACCGCTCTTCAAATAGATGTGCCCCCAAAATCGACCTGACAAAAAAATAAAGTACTCGAGGAAAACTAAGAATAGGCAGTTTTATATCAAAAACTACGGGGAGAAAGAAAATTGAAACAGGCCTACCCACCGACCCTGATCATGTTGACAATGTCATGGAATACAAACGTGTGTCATGTGTGTGATACTTCTCAGACAGACTCTTGCTTATTTGTTGTGTTCTTTTTACATTTCGTCAAGATCTTACAGACTGGGAATCAACGATTTTGCTTGTACCTTACCTTTTTTTGTACGTAGTTAAAATTCGGGTTCCTTCATTTCTTTTGCGGTACTTATTTGTGACATCTGTGTACCCGATACAGGTACTTCTGATTTGTTTGTCTTAAAACGTAACAACTCCTTGACATCTATTCTAAACTTCGTTCCTGTCAGGCAGTACAAGTAAAAGTTGACTGCACTATTGCTGTACCACAGCATGTTCAGAAACTCATAGGCAAAGTAATTTATTTCTTTTTCAATAGCGTCGAGTTCAGAATATGTTCTGGCATAAGGTGCAATTATGAAATACAGAGACATAGGGGCAGACAGTACACAGAATGTCCCAGACACAAGAATGAGAGTTACTGTCAAAGATGACACGTTCTTAGTACGAGAGCTAAGCTGTTCAGACTGGCTGGATGCAAGCGTAATTATGGGGGCGAGGACGCCCCCATTCTATACGGATAGTTTCGAGGTTGACCATGGGCAGCGCCATTTTGTTGTGAAATACGTCATCAGTTTGTGTACACAGGAAGTTGTGACATCCGTCACCCTATGGGAGGGGTGACGTCAAAATTGTTCATCTGTAGAAAGTTGTGAAATCCGTCACCCTATGGGAGGGGTGACGTCAAAATTGGTCATCACAGAGTTTGTGTAACACAGGAAGTTGTGAAATACGTCACCCTATGGGAGGGGTGACGTCAAAATTGTTCAACAAAAACATGGTATGTCGCAATGTGCAGGGTCAACTGCAACAAACTCAAACCGAGCCATTCATACCTAGCTGTATTTGAGTGACTTATATACCCGACATTTTTATTTCTTATTTTTAGCACAGGTGTAGGAAAAATCATGAACCAAAATGTTATTTATTTTCTAATTTAACATTTTTTTTACAAATATGACCATGGTCTTTTAAACATACAGTGACATTAAACATTGTTATGTTAAAAAAAAGAAAAAAGAAAAAAAGCTTTTGTGCACAAATCAGAAAATACATTGTACATTTTACCTACAGGCCAAACCGTGAGTGTCTGTGGCAAAGCCCGACCCAGGAAATTGCACTGATTTTATATTTAGATCAGAGAGAAATTGTCAAGAACAGGCGCTTGCATTTGGATGTGTCCAATGATAGTAGGTTTGGTTGTGATCAATCAGAATAATGTAGGAATAAAAATGTATGACAGTTTAGTATGATGACATGTAATTCACATATGCTGAAATATGATATTATACATCATGTAATATTATTATGGCTGTTGCCATGACCATGAAACCCAACAAAGGTTTAATGTAATGTAATTCAAAATACCAAAACCGAGCACCTATTAATCTCGTCTTTGCGCGTGAAGATTGAGGCCGTCTGCCAGTAGCGGTTAGGTCATACAGTGGAACCCCTCTCTAGCGACCTTTAAAATGTTGACAAAAATCGGTCCTTGTGGAGGAGGGTCCTTACAGAGGGAGGGGGCGGAGTCAGGGGGCCACAAAGAAAGTCAGATTTAAAAAAAAAAGAAAACAGAGAAGTTTGAGTTGCTGACGACCGTTCTCTCTGAAAGCAAACTGCTTCGATTTCATGTTTGTCCTTGGTGTCCACCAGTTCTGGTGCATGTACTACCCTGGCCAAGTTTCCTCTCAAGACATCAAAGAGACCGCCCCAGTATACTCTACAGCCTCTGGGCGAACCACCTCTCATAGCTAAAACTGGGTCAATGACCCCTGGGAAGAAGGTCAGTGTCTGTAGAGGTTACACGCCGAGTCTCAGTGATTATCAAAAATAATGGTCGAAGTTAGCGGATCATGAAAAATGCGAGCTTTAGCGAGCTTTTTCATGACCGCGAACTGAGACCATTATTTTTGATAATCACTGAGACGAGGTGTGTAACCTCTTTATTCCTCCTTTCTTCAGTTATTCAAAGAAAAGAGGAGTTTTTTTGCGAAAGTTTGATCGAATCCTATTCTCTCAACCAGTCAACCTGCGCAGGCGATCGATTAATGCGCGGTTGTATAGTTCCGTGCAAATCATTCCATTCTGTTAACACTTCTTGTCAGTTTTCCTATTTTAGGCTAAAATCAAGTACACAGATATGCTGTTATTCTGCTGTGGCGGCAAAGGCAGATATTGTGTGTTCTGTATATGTTTTGGTATCGCTTAGGGTAATGTTTTTTTCGTCAAATGGGACTAGCAGACGAACTTTTGCACCCGTGTTCCAACGTTAAAAACTGTATGAAGTTCAGTTTTCCGGGGAAAATAGTGTATGAAACCCCTTTATGTTGTTTAAATTGATGAGATGTGTGCATTTGGTTGCGTGTGATCTGTTTATTAAATGAAATATTGTTGAAAACTGACCGTCGGATTGCAGTCTGTTGTCGAAGGAACTGAGTGAAAAGAAGGGGAACTACTCTTGTCGCTAGACAAAGTATGAGTTACTTGCCTTGGGAAATTGCTTGTGATGAACGGCTTGAGCCACGGCAGATGAGATTCAGAAAACAACCGAACTCATGGATTTTATATGGAGATTCATGTGTTCAGGCCTGTAGTTGTTAATTTAAATGCGGTATGTTTGTATTGTTTGCTCCAGAGATGTATACTTCGTACATTAGAGCGTTCTGAACTTTTCAGTCGCAAAAAGTAGTACCGAAACAGAACAACCTCTCAACCCATTGCACTATCGAGGATTCAGGCTGTTGCTGGGTCGTTATTTGTTTGGTTGCTGGGTCATTATCGAAAAATAACTACCCCTACAAGTTTACAGAGGTAAAGAAGCAGAGGGGGGAATAAATAAAAATTTTACTCCTAGGCCTGCGGCCAGGGGGGGGGGGGGGGGGGGGGGGGGAGTATACCGGTACCATTTGAGAATCAGACCAAATGAGAATTGAACCATTTGAGAACATCCTTTTTTTTCAATCACTACATCGAAGGCCTGCGGCCCGGGGTTCACATGGGTTGGTTTGTTTGTTTGTTTCAAACCCACACCCATATACACACATTTCCCATTTAAACCATTTGTCGGCCCCCTGTCGATATTTATCGACTAAGTTCCTTGTACGAGCTCTGCGGACAGAGTCCGAGACTTTCCACACAAGGACCGAGTTAGACACAATGAGAATAGCCAAGGGAAGTAAGGAGAACATAAGTGTGTCTATCCACGGCCAGATTTTAGCCAAGAAAAACTTGTATTCCTCTGGATTTTGGTTATTAAGGCAAATCATGACTGTACTATTCGCTTTTGGCACAAGTACCTTACCGTAGAAAAAATGGGAACTAATTAGAAATGTCGAAATTGTCATTCCAGCAATGTAGAATTTAGCTTTGTCTCTACTTTGTGCGGCCAAATAACAGATACAGCCCGTTGAACGGTCATTGCAACAATTATCCAAGCAGAGAAAATACCCACTGTGTATAGAAATACCATACAAGACGTGCACAATTCCGTGTGTTTGCCAGACAAAGAAACCGTGAACACATGTTCAACCCAAAGTACAAAGAGTCCAGCGTAAAGCAGACACGTGTCTGACACAGCCAATGCCCTGAAAAAAAGACGCAAGGATGAGGCCGATCGGTGTCTTCCAAAAAGCAAAATGATCATGACGTTGCCAAAAGTTCCAAGCGTCAATATTACAGGTGGGGCAATTGTGAGTAGTTGATTTGTTGCTGTACGAATGGAATTCGCTGTGAGGTCGACTTCCTGGAAAGCCAAATCCTGAATATCACCTGATGAACTTTCCATCGAGGGCAACGTAGAACTGTTTTGCTCCATGATAAAGGAAAGTCTGAACTGAGATAAATGCTTGCACACAACGAATTGTTCAATCAATGTACGTTTGTTTTTTGTTGTTAATGTTGTTGTGGTCGGTATTGTTGTTGATGTTGTTGTTGTTCTCGTTGTTGTTGATGTTCTTGTTGTCAAGGCTCTTTCTCTTTGTTCAGTTGATTAAAACGATTACACCAAAAGCACAAAGTTAATGTCTTTTACTCATTGCACTCGCCGTATGAACACCTTCTTCTCGATTGTTGCACTGTTTTTGGTGATTTTATATTAACGTGAAAAAGACGATTGATTCACAATGTAACAAATGTAGAGGCATATACTTCCCAACAAAAGACAAGACAGAAGGTCCCTGCGATTGTTATGCGCAGCAATTGAAGATTGGCGGGTTGCACTGTAGATGGTGCTTCTTGTCTTCAAGTACCTGCAGACATACATTAATTGCGCTTTATGAATGTTTGATAAATACCATCAACACACAGACACACGCACACACACACGCACACCCAGCTAGCAAGCTTTCGTCGGCCGACTGACGATTTCAGTCGGGTGACGTCGTCATATGTCGTGTGTCGTCGTCCGTTGTCGCGCCGATACCGTTTCGACTGTGTGTAAAACTCGGCAAATGTACGTAATAAACCCCGACATCGACCCGACGCAATGTTGCTGTCGATAAAAATATGCAGAGTTACGGGAGATAACAAATTTATGATCATTATTTTAACATTTGTTACGTCCCCTGTTCAAGCGTCGGTCCAGCAACGGCGTGACATTATCAGACTGACCATGCAAATGCGAAACTAAATTATTCATATTTGTTGACTTTTTCACATAGGAGTAGGATAATTAATTGTATTGAATATTTCAAGTAAATGATGGCGTATTTTTAAAATGTAAAACTCATGGTTTGAGCTCATGCTGTATTTGATTGCAAATATACAAATAAGAGTTTTACATTTTAAAAATACGCCATCATTTACTTGAAATATTCAAATAGCTTTCCTTACAGTAAACAAGATTGAGTGTGAAAAGGGGGGGTGGAGTACATACTGCTGAATCTGTAGCTGTAAGTGTGGTTTGCACTGTTACACTTGGGGGGGTGGGGGGGGGGTGTACATACTGATGTATATGTAGCTGTAGGTGTGACGTGTATTGCATTGTAACACTTGGGGGGGGGGGTGTACATACTGATCTATCTGTAGCTGGTGGTGTGTTTTGCACTGTTACACACTTGGGGGGGGGGGGGGGGTGTACATGTATACTAACTGCTGAAACTGTAGCTGTATGTGTTTTGCACAGACACTGGGGGGGGGGGGGGGGGGGGGAGGGGGTTGTACATACTGCTGAATCTGTAACTGTAGGTGTGTTTTGTACTGTTACACTGGGGGGGGGGGGGGGGGTTGTACATACTGATGTAACTGTAGCTGTAGCTGTAGGCGTGTTATGTACTGTTACAGAAGGGGGGGGGGGGGGGGGGGGTTGAACATACTGCTGTTTTTGTAGCTGTAGGTGTGTTTTGCACACAGGGGGGGGTTGGGGTGGAGTGTTGTATGTTTTGTACTGTTACAGTGGTGGCAGCGGGGGGAGGGGGGGTGTACATAATTCTGAATCTGTAGCTGTAAATGAGTTTTGTACTGTTACAGTGGGGGCGATAAGCATGGTAAAGCGCTTCGAGTTTCGGAGCACTATATAATTGTTCTATTATTATAATGATGATAAAGTGGCCAAGATTGACATGAAAAAGCTTTTCTGTGTGTGTGTGTTGTGTGTGTGTGTGTGTGTGTGTGTGAGAGATATAGTGTTTAGCCAGCAGGTGATATATAATACCTTAAACATGTAATTATTTACGCACCTAATGTTGTGTGGCGATTCACAAATATGTATAAAATCTACTATTATGATATTAAAGTATACCATTGTATTGAGTTGTAGTGTAACTTCTTGTAATTTAGTGTGCATGTGTGTGTGTCTCTCTCTCTCTCTCTCTCTCTCTCTCTCTCTCTCTCTCTCTCTCTCTCTCTCTCTCTCTCAGCCTTTTTTTTCCTTTTCAACATAAGGAGAGAGGAAGAGAGTGCACTGTTTTGTTGGCACCTGTTTGGGTCTGTGTGCGTAAGTGTGTGTGTGTGTGTGTGTGTTTGTGTGTGTGTTTGTGTGTGTGCGTGTGGGTGTAAGTGTGTTTGCGTGTGTGTGGTTGTGTGCGTGTATGTGTGCGTGAGAGAGATAGCGAGAGAGAGAAAGAGGTAATGATAGAAAGAGAGAAGATAGAGAGAGAGAGAGAGAGAGAGAGAGAGAGAGAGAGAGAGAGAGAGAGAGAGAGAGAGAGAGAGAGAGAGAGAGAGAGAGAGAGAGAGAGAGAGAGAGAGAGAGAGAGAGACGGACGATTGGTCTTTCGCTGGGGTATGCAGTGCCTTGGCAATGCACATCTACTTAATTTTTTGTTTGTTTGTCGACTGGACAGTCTAATACTGCTCATGGTTAACTTCCGTTAAGACTCACCAATTAATCATGTGAGTCAAAAAGTGGGGATTTTGCCTTGTAATGTTGTGTGATGTGTGCAAAGTTGGGGGGAAGGGGGGGGGGGGGAGAGGAGGTTAAACAAGCTATCCCTGATGCTTATCACTTTGTGGTATGATTGATCAGTTGTGTATTGTGATGTGTGCAGAGTGGGGAAGGGGGGGCCGGGGGGGGGGGGGGAGGGGGGCAGGTGGAAGAAGAGCAGGTACACAACTTAGGCCTACTCCCGCTGTTCATCACTGAGTCGTATGATTGATGTAAACAGCGCTGGTAACTTGTGTACATCCTCCTCTCCCCCCCCCCCCCCCCCCCCCCCCTTTCTTTTTTAGCACTGCGTATCGGGCCTACACATCTTAGAGAAAAGGAGGTTAAACAAGTTACCCCCACTGTTCATCACTGTGTTGTATGATCGATTGATGTGTCGTGTTGTTTGATGTGTTCAGAGGAGGGGGGGGGGGGGGGGAGAAGAGAAGGTACTTAAGATACCCCAACTGTTTCTTACTGTGTCGTATGATTTGTTTGTTGTGATGTGTGCAGAATGGGAGGGGAAAAAAAGGAGGTACTTAATTTACCATCACAGCTGATCATTGTGTCGTATGATTGATGTGTGTTGTGTTGTGTGATAGGTGCAGAGTTGTTGGGGGGGGGGGGGGGGTAGGTGGGGGAGGAAGAAGAGAAGGCACACAAGTTACCTCCACAGTTGATCACTGTGTCAAATGATTGATGTGATGTGTTGTGTTTTGTGTGCAGAGTGAAGGGAGGGGGGGGGGGGGGAGGGTAGGAGGAAAGGAGGTTCACAAGTTACCCCCACTGTTCATCACTGTGTCGTATGATGAATGTGTTTTGTGTTGTGTGATGTGTGCAGAGTGGGGGGGGGGGGGGGTGGGGGGAGGAAGAAGAGGAGGTGGGTCACTCTCCTAGAAACTGGTCAGTCGGGACAGCGTACAAAAACATTTAAATAAACAACTAAATAATTACTTTCCTTTATTTTTATGTGTTTTGTTGTCTTCAGTGTTATTTGGAGCAACAGTGTGAACAAGAACTAAAGCGTTTGTAAATTCTGTGATTTGCTTTGCACTGCAGAAGCTCTGAAACCGCCACTTTTTTTCATTCGAAAGTGTGACATGCTGTCTCTGCGCATACACCTGCCTCAAATTTACCCATTTGATAACACATTTTTCTACAATTGTTGCAAATTCCTGTGTATGAATTTAATTTCACCCGCCCGATGCGCCCCAACGATCTTTCGATAATAACTTGGTTGCATTTGACCATGTACAAACAATCGTCTCGCACGTCACGCCTGGTGTCCTATTTGTAGCTTCCACGCCATGCCCAAACATAACTTGTGAACACTGTTTCAGCGGATGGATAATTCTACTCTGATATAGTAAAATATTCGAGGTCGTTAATCGCGATTGAATGAGATTCAAGTTGAGTCTGTAAAACAAGTTTAATGAGATTTTCTGATAGAGCTGCAAGTGGTGTCCGAAAATTTGCGATACGTGTGAGCACATTGCATAACTATTTTCTGGCAAACGTGCGATCTTTCAACCCATTCGCGCGTGAATATAAGGGAGGCCCTGCGGGGGTTACACGGTGTAAACGTGTTTTTGTACAATCGAGCACGCGGTTAGACGCAGGAAAACGTTGTTGTTGCGGGGTCCACGCCAAAGTTGACGACAGACGTGCGAGACGGCACATGTAATAACAACCTTTGAGGTAAGTTTGAGCTTTACGACGGCTCTATTTTTACTATTTAGCGTGTAGAACTTAAACCATTAATATGATTTGTTCATGTTTACAAACTGAATTCGAAAAAAAATATGCCTTTCTGTCAGAAAAACACAACCAAGTGGCAAATTCATGGGGAGAGTAGATCTGGGTACAGTCCGACGTAAAAAGAAGTTTTCGTTTTTTATGATTGTTTTGCGCCTCTTGTTAGTTTATTATCTATTTTTTTAAATGAAGATTAGATCATGTGGTTCAGGTTCATTTGTTTTGTTGAGAATCTCAAGAAATAGCGTTTGAATCTCTCATCATAGCCAGCGCTGTCTCGTTCGTATAGCAGACGCCATTGGTGCTTTCCGCATGCGGTGTCAGCGATGCGTGCGGGACAGAAACTGGCATTTTCATTCGCACTGGAGCAGATTTTACACAGCGTGTAGTCATTTTTGTTTCTTTGTGTTACGAGGATGTGTTCTTGTTTCCAATGTGTGTATCTTGGGATCTTGACGGTTGTAACATGCACTCTCTCGTACGTAACAAGACAGCGCAATTTTGATCGTCTGGGTACGTGTATTACGGAACGCCAGACGTTGTCACATTCACAGGACTGAACAAATCGAGATGATCACAAAACCACAGCCTCTATTGCCCATTATTCTCCGACCGAACAGCCATAAGAACTTTTCCCCAAAAAGATGCGCATTGCGGTGATTGAAGTCATTTGTTGCATTTTCCTTGTCTCGCACGTACCCCGGACTTCCCATCCAGGCACATGAAACGCGTAATAATGTTTGGTTCTAAATATTGCTGCTTTTAACATTTTTTACCGAGGTAACATATAATGGTTTCTTCAGTTTGGGTTTTTATGTGATATTTAAAAAAACATTACATTTGAAAAGTAGCAGGTGTGGCTCATTTCTGTCTCGCACATATCCTTGACACCACATGGTGGTTATCACCGTTATGCTCTCCATTTTTTTGGTTTTAATTAGGTTCTGAGATTTGTTGATACAATTTCACCTTGAACATTGATAATAGTATCACCAGATTCTTTTTATGAAAGAAAATTTTCAATATAACTCTAAAAGTGCATGTTTGACATATTTTTGTCTCGCGCATATATCCTGGACATCACATAATAATGTTTACTGTATTAGTTTTGTGCATGTTTCCTTTGAGTGTTGTTGATTCTCTTGAAATTTCTCTTTGGGAACTCTTAAATGGATTTTCAGATACTTTTCAAGATGAAATATACTCATTATGATGTATTTTTGTCTCGCATATATCCTAGACACCACATAGTGATTTCTGTTCTTCATTTTGAAACAAAAACCAGTGTTGGTGATTCTTGTAATGTTATATTGAGGAAATAATGTTTTTCCAGGTGCTTTAAAATGGTTTTGTAATTGAAAATTATCAAGTTGTTAATGTTAATGCTTTAGTCTCGAACATATCCCATATGGTTGCGGCAGTCATATCTCTTGTCAATGTCAAACTTTGGGTTGTCTAGTAACTCAAATTTATCTTATTTGTCAGTGTGAGCAAGATGGAAGTGAATGACCTAGGTGAGCCCTCGACTGGCCTGAGGAAAAGTTCGCGGCTCGCCTCCAGAGTGGCACAAGCACGAGCAGATGATGACTTGACAGCACCACCTCCAAAGTTGAAGAAAAAGGCAAAAACTCCCAGTGAGCGGAACAAGTCATATCGAGCAGGAATTCTTTCAGACCCAGTCAAGGCTGCTGAATATCGTGAGCGAAACAGACTCCGAAGCCAGGAGTATCGTGCAAGCTTGACTGCAGAGCAGCACAAGAAGGCTAATGAGGGTGCTCAGATGAGGAATGCCAACTATCGCCAGAGGAAGAAAGAAGAGAAAGCTTCCAAGCCTTGTATCAGTACCCGACAGTCACAGAAAGCAGATGCTGAGAGGCGACAACGGCAAACTAAATACAAGCAAAAGTATCGAGAGAATTTGTCCCACCAAAAAAAGACTGCGATCAATGCGAAGAGGAGGCTGAAGAGGCAAGCAGAAAAGGAGGCGAACCAGCAGTCCAGCCAGTCAGCAGGGATACAAAGACCCATTCCACCCCCTTCCACTCCCTCCCCTATGTCCCAAGACAAAAGAACCACCGAGGCTAAACGAAAAGCTCTTCAAAGGGCCAGAAAATCCTTACCAACAATCCCAGAGCATTATGCTGCCACCCTTGAGGACCTGCATTCGCATGCGTCGCCTAGAAAGAAAGCTGCGCTGGAGCGACGAGGCATGTCCACTGACCACTCAAAGGTGGGCCATTTTCTTGTCCAGGCAGCCAGCAGTCTCTCAAGCAAGAAAAACATGGCCAGCAGGACGGCTCGTCAGTTTGTTTTGGAGGTGTACGAAAAATATGGGTCCTTTTCGAAGAGGAGCAGAGTTTTGCACATGAACCGGAAGACTGTTGCACGCCACAGCAAGCCGAAGCAACCCAGCAAGAGGGAGGAGAAGACGAAGCAGAGTAAGGCAGAAATTGAAGCTTTTTTTGTCGATTCTGCAGCCCACCTCCCCGACAAGAAACTTGTCAGCAAGAAGACTGGCGAGGCCAAGGCACAGCTGCGCAAACCCATTGCGATGTGCCACAAAGAATATCGAGACAAGGGAGGAAAGTCATCATTTTCTCAATTTGCTAAGTGTCGGCCAAAAAACATCAGGAAAATGGGCCACGCAAATCTTAACCAGTGCCTGTGTGAATACTGTGAAAATGTGAGTCTAAAAATCAAGGCCATCAACAACATCCACGGTGAACACCCATACATCAAGCACGTTTACCATGCAGTTGCCCTCACAACCTGTGCTAATGGGCGCAAGGCCTGTGCCTACAGGCAATGTGGCAATTGCGACATAAACAAGTTGGAGGAGCACTTGGCCCCATTGAAGAACCACCGTGGCCAGGTGTCTTGGCACAGGTGGACGTCAAAGAAAGTGAGTGTGGGTGGCCAGGAGGTCAACAGGAAGGTGCTGGAGACCAGAAGAGGCGGGGCGACAGACCTTCTGCAAGAGCTGTGCCAGGAAGTTGCATTTCTGAGTGAGCACCTCTTCCGGGCAGATTGGCAGAATCGCCAATTTCAAGACATGAAATGCATGCGCCCATTTCCAAGCAGTCGTCTCGTCGTGGTGATGGACTTTGCAGAAAATTATACCTGCACTTACCAGCAGGAGGTGCAGTCGGCACACTGGCATCATAACAGCGTGACCATCCACCCCATCTCAACCTACAGAGCGTGCCCACACCGTGATGAAGGAATGGTCAATGAATCTCTTATATTCATATCGAATGACATGAGACATGATCATCATGCGGTGCACGTCTTCATCCAAAAAACACTGCAGCACATATCTACTGGGCAAACATTTGACCATGTAATTCAGTGGTCCGATGGCTGCGGTGCACAATATAAAAGCAAGGGACCCTTTGCAGATGTTGCTAGGAGCGAGAAGGAGTTCGGTGTGCCCATTGACCGAAACTTTTTTGGGTCGAGACATGGCAAGTCTCCGTGTGATGGTGAGGCTGCTGTAGTTAAGTCCTTTGTCTACCGGGCAGTCGTCGCCAGTGATGGCACCCTGATTATCAGCAATGCCAGAGAGTTTTTTGAATTTTGTAACGATTCATCTCTGCGGATCGAGCCGGGGCCCACATGCTGCCACTTTCAGCGATCTTTCTTCTGGGTGCCAACTGAGGACATCACACGGGACAGGCCACACACCATGATGAAGACAGTTAAAGGAAAAGTCCAAGGTTTAGGGTCACTTTTGATATGTTGACCCTCTTAATTCATCAACCACAAATGCGTGTGTAAAAATGAACACAGAAATCCAAAAAGTATACTTTGACTCGTTTTTGGTTGTTCTGAATCGTTCCATCGCGCGCGCAGTCTTGGCTCATGACCTTGTGCACATACGTGTGCTACGTCACGAGCCTTGAACAACAAACATGGCCGGCTCAAGCAGTGAGGAAGACAAGTGGAATACGGACCGGTTTTCAGCCAGCCTGAGGTTTTAGCGTGCCCGTTTGAGCCTCTTCGTCGTCAAAATGCTGGCGAGGCCACAAGGAACTGCATGAAACAGAGCCAGCATAAGCGGCAATACGAAATGGTATGTGATTCTCTTTGTTGTGATGTTGACACACTAGTCCGTAGTCGCTACCTCTTGCATGCTAGATCGAAGTCAGGTGTGTTTTTCACAGATCAGTTGATGTGCTTCCACAGATCTGTAAGCATGTAAAGATTATGGATTTATGCTATTATTTCAGGCATCTGGTGTTGTTTATTTTCCTATCTTTAATCAAGGATTTTGTCCTTGAACTGCCCAGTTTAGAATAAAAAAATGCTTCCACAGTGATGTTCACACGCGACTATCCTTATTTTCTCTTGGAATTCTGAGTAATTCTTCAGTCACACAACGAAACATGTAGACAGCAAGTTAACATTGCGCAAAGCCTGTTTCTTGCGGAAAAAACTGCAATTATCCTGGTATTTTTATTTGCGACAGTAAGACACTACATGACATCGACACCACTAAACAGTGAAACGTTTTTGAAATGGCGGTGGGCTGCTTTCATGTGCTAATACTAATAGTGATCCTGACATTTTTCTTGCAAAACGGTCAAAGGGAAGTAATAAATGAATTTAGTTTTTTAAACGAGAACACGTGATTTCCGATCTCAAACTAGATCTGAAATCATAAGATTTTCTGAGCAGTGGAGAAACGCTGATGGCGTGATATCGCAAGCCGTTTTGGAAGCAAATAAGCACTGTCAGAAACACGATTACAGCAGTTCAAACTTTTTGATCATTGATTTTTAGGAGTACGCAATATCGGACAGTCACACTACAAAAAGACAATGCGTTAGTGCATAGATCGGTATTCTCAAACGTCACGAACAGACAGTACGTTGCTACTATATATTTTACTGTATTAACAAAACCCCTCAGTCCCATTAAAAATGTGTGGTGTGTGCCGAAAAGCAACCATATGAGATTCAGTCAGTGGGACCCTGAATCTACCTGGGGTTAAATCGGGTTATTGACTCTCATTGCATGAATTTTTAAACTGAATATATGTACTACTGTTCGTGTTGTTTTTGTGATCCACTGCAATTTCTGTGTAGATCTATACCTTAGAATCTCAAGGTAATTTTTGAACGGGGCATACAGATGATACATTTTGCCATGATCACAGAGTGATACGTGTATTTTGCTTATCAGGTGTCAGTGCAGAAACTCCAAGAGGGAACGAAATTCAAATATCTGGAAAACCTGGATGAGGAGATAGACAGCCTAACAGCACATCCTCCTATGTTTGCTCGGACATCTACTACCTTCAAACTGCATACTATGCGTACACACAGGAATATGGACGACTCAACATTGATCAAAATGGGTAAGTAACACAACACAAACAGATGATTTCCATTATGATAGATTTATTTATCTGAAAGTAAAATTGACAACAATGTACAATTTGTTTTCAAATACGAAAATATCACATTGGGTTAACAAAAAAATAAAAACACCATCATATATCATTAAAACTATTCTTTATTTCTAAACACATACATATCAGCATAGTTTATTCATGTAAACATCCTCATTTCGGTTCCCAGTCTATCTGAAATCAAGGTAAGATATGCCAGAAAGAATAGCGATCACACAGTGCTTCAGCGTGAATTTGAAAACCTGCTCTATGTCACATAGACACAGCGTGTCTTATGATTCTATCCGCCCTCTCCAAACAAACACGTACACGTTTTCTCTGGTACGAATGTCTTAAAAGCTGAAACTAAGCTGTTGTTTTATTCTGTCTTGCTTTGCAGGAAATACAGGCACGTCGCTTACCCATAACAGGCAGCTGGTGCGCTAGCGAGTGGGGTTTCTCGGCAGAAGCATCAGAGTACCATTACCAACCTGTGCAGTCAAAACAATCAGAAATACTTTCACAAACGGATGAAGAGTGGGGTTCAAACTCCCTGAGCTACAGAAGGCTGAAATATACTTTTAAAAATCGTGTGACTGTGTTGAACTAGTATCTTTGGTTGAACAGATTCCTGCATGGTTTGAAGATGATACTGGGTTGTCACGTGGTCCGGTACATGGTTCACATGCTGCAACATTTTGTTCCAGACTTTTTCCACTGTTGGTGTACTCCAGCATCAGGTAGTCAGTCCATGAGCCGGTCAGCATAGCCTGTGTCCAGTATTGTCCGTTTGCCTGTTGCCTGAAACATGGTTTTTTGACTCACATGCGAAGCAAAAGTGAGTCTATGTACTCACCCGAGTCGTCCGTCCGTCCGTCCGGAAAACTTTAACGTTGGATATTTCTTGGACACTATTCAGTCTATCAGTACCAAATTTGGCAAGATGGTGTATGATGACAAGGCCCCAAAAAACATACATAGCATCTTGACCTTGCTTCAAGGTCAAGGTCGCAGGGGCCATAAATGTTGCCTAAAAAACAGCTATTTTTCCCATTTTTCCCATTTTCTCTGAAGTTTTTGAGATTCAATACCTCACCTATATATGATATATAGGGCAAAGTAAGCCCCATCTTTTGATACCAGTTTGGTTTACCTTGCTTCAAGGTCAAGGTCACAGGAGCTCTTCAAAGTTGGATTGTATACATATTTTGAAGTGACCTTGACCCTGAACTATGGAAGATAACTGTTTCAAACTTACAAATTATGTGGGGCACATGTTATGCTTTCATCATGAGACACATTTGGTCACATATGATCAAGGTCAAGGTCACTTTGACCCTTATGAAATGTGACCAAAATAAGGTAGTGAACCACTAAAAGTGACCATATCTCATGGTAGAAAGAGCCAATAAGCACCATTGTACTTCCTATGTCTTGAATTAACAGCTTTGTGTTGCATGACCTTGGATGACCTTGACCTTGGGTCAAGGTCACATGTATTTTGGTAGGAAAAATGTGCAAAGCATGTGAGTCGTATGGGCTTTGCCCTTCTTGTTGGAAGTAACTAACGATCTATGCACACATTTGAACATGTGAATAAGAACAGAAAAAGTTTGTCAAAAGTATACATAGTTTAATTTCCATTTACTTAAAGGCCAGACTTTCTTCTCGATCATTATTGCTTCATAAAGATTCTGGAAATTAACAAACTGTTTCCCCCTATCAAGGCCTCCGAACTTTTTTTTTAAATGCAGGTCGGTTTGTTGTCATCTGTGCATTACTACCTCTTGCCACCCGTGCGGTCATTGCCACCAGGTATCTCAACAATCAAACCGTCTATACAGGCTTAAAGGCACGTCCTTTTTCAAAACAGGATTGCTCACTACACAGATCTGCGAAGACTTACATAGAAAAAAATCTCTTGACTTGAACATATACCAGGAATCAACATCCTGACTGGTTTTTGGAGCTGGATTTTTTAGGGAATGTTTTACACGTGTGGCGTTTAAGAAATTATTTCATAAAATTCTACATTCGCAAAGAGAGTACCCATACAGAGTGTTCAGTTCTGGTATTTTTCAAAACGGAAGGATGGCCATATCCCATGTAAAAGCCTGGTAAGATTTGAGATTTTGAACCCAATCGTTTACACGGGAAGGGCTGTCCATGTCTGGATGAGAAATACACTGATAACACAGAAAAAGCACGAGTTTAACCTGCATATTCACAAAACTGGTTCAGAGGCCCGGTAAAGGGAACACATGTTAGTTATTTTAAGAGAACATCACGAAGACCTAATTGTTAAATTAAAGCCTTTATGCACGAATGTACATCTTCTATGAATTATATTCTAAAACGCCACATGTGTAATTCATTCCACACACAAAATCCAGCTCCAAGAAGCAGTGAGGCTGTTGATTATTGGTATGTATTCAAGTCGAGAGATGATTTTTGACTCACATGCGAAGCAAAAGTGAGTCTATGTACTCACCCGAGTCGTCCGTCCGTCCGTCCGTCCGTCCGGAAAACTTTAACGTTGGATATTTCTTGGACACTATTCAGTCTATCAGTACCAAATTTGGCAAGATGGTGTATGATGACAAGGCCCCAAAAAACATACATAGCATCTTGACCTTGCTTCAAGGTCAAGGTCGCAGGGGCCATAAATGTTGTCTAAGAAACAGCTATTTTTCACATTTTTCCCATTTTCTCTGAAGTTTTTGAGATTTAATACCTCACCTATATATGATATATAGGGCAAAGTAAGCCCCATCTTTTGATACCAGTTTGGTTTACCTTGCTTCAAGGTCACAGGAGCTCTTCAAAGTTGGATTGTATACATATTTTGAAGTGACCTTGACCCTGAACTATGGAAGATAACTGTTTCAAACTTAAAAATTATGTGGGACACATGTTATGCTTTCATCATGAGACACATTTGGTCACATATGATCAAGGTCAAGGTCACTTTGACCCTTATAAAATGTGACCAAAATAAGGTAGTGAACCACTAAAAGTGACCATATCTCATGGTAGAAAGAGCCAATGAGCACCATTGTACTTCCTATGTCTTGAATTAACAGCTTTGTGTTGCATGACCTTGGATGACCTTGACCTTGGGTATTTTGGTAGGAAAAATGTGTAAAGCAGTTCTTAGTGTATGATGTCATTGCTAGGTTTAGCTGAAGGTCAAGGTCATGTAAAGGTCAAGCATGTGAGTCGTATGGGCTTTGCCCTTCTTGTTCCTGTGTAAACTGAGCCTTGGCAGATCTGATATAGTGAGCAAAGACCTGCATTGTTTTTAAACGTGTTCAGAGGCCTTGAAATGGTTAAACATTTTGTTTATTTCAAGTAGTCTTTATGAAGAAAAAATTAACAATAAGGAAGGCAAATGGGTTGAAATGCAAATTAGATTCGTCTTGACGAACTTGTTATGTTCTTCTTCACGTGTTACATAATGCGTACGTAGATCGCAAGATATTTTCGAAATAGTTCATAGGTAAGCAATCTGCAAACGGACAAAAATTCACAATATTTATGAAGCCAATAAATTTGACTCAAGAACAAAGCTTATGTGTTTGAGGTGATGTGCATGGGTATGAATGTTGAATGAGTCCGTCAAAGATACCCTCCATGTCGCTTTACAGTGGAACCTACCATTACAATTATACCACCTTAAATTACCTTGCTCTTTCAAATGTACTGCTTAAACTTCTTGAACATGCAACTCTTGCTGTCTACCATAAAGACTATCAGGTCAACAACATACTCGTGAATGTTTTGTTTTCAGACATGGGATTCAGAAAAAGTGATAATTAAGGAAAAAAAAAGTGGGGGTCTGGGGGCTGAAGGTTTTTAGTATTTTAGACACACAAAAATGGCCCTGAAATGCATATTTCAGCTTAATCATAGCCCCCCCCCCCCCTCCCTTTCTCTTCCTTCCCATGTTTCTCAAATTAATTTTACGCTAAGACTCAAATAAGGAGGAGAAAGAGAGAGAGAGAGAGAGAGAGAGAGAGAGAGAGAGAGAGAGAGAGAGAGAGAGGCGGGGATGGGGGGGGGGGGGGGGGGTGGTGGCGTGTGACGGTGTGGTTTCAATGTTCTTACCTTGTCGGTGCCAAACGACCCCGGTGACTGATTACACGACTGGGTTTTCAGGATAGTCAGGTGCTTGTTGCTTTTCAAGTGGCTTTTGAGGGCAGTCTTTCCATTGGAACCGTAGTTGATAACATTAACATCGTTGCACAAAGTGCACTAAGCTTTTCCCGGCAAGTTGATTTTAGCAAAAGCATCGCCAACTTTCAGTTTCACGTCTTGTGTCTTCTGGCCTTTCTCGTATTTCCAGCTCAATGATACAACTTCATCGAGCCAGTCGAATCTCCAGAGATTTTTCTTGTACTTCTGCTGGTCAATTTCCCGGGATAGAACGGTTTCGTCTCGCTTTAGCTTCCTCATCATTTTGGCAAGTGGCTCGAAGCGATGTAAAAATGGCGCCGAATCATTCTCATACGGTATGCTTTAGCTTATACTGAATCCCCGATAGCTACGTTGAAACGGTGACTGTAGGAGACAAAGACACAGAGCGCGTTCCCATACGGATCGACCAGCAACAGTCTGACCGTTTTAGGAACCAACCGTTCAAGAATAGTATGGAATGGAGCGTCGCGATCAGCGGACCGGCCGAAAAACTTGGGTCTTTACCTACATATACCCCAACATTTTCTCAGCGGATTTGCACGAATCTCAAGAATGATCCCTGGAGCCTAAAAATTTACGGAATTCCGTAATTTTACGGAAGAATCCCATGTCTGGTTTTGGTCTATAATTAAACATTTCAGAAAATACCCTTTTTTTATATTTTTTATTCGGAAGCATACTAACTTTATTTGAAACTACTTCGACAGATATAGTTTTGCAGGTTGACGGGAGGTGAGTTACGAAAGAAATTCAGTCCATATGTCGCTCAGCACAGAAAGCATAAACGATTAACATGAGTAGAAATGAACTTGTACTTGTTTTCATAATGTATTATTTGGATGGTATCTGTCAAAGACACTTTCTCGTTTTTTGCAAAGCTAGAATAAGGCACTAATTTTCAAAACAAAACAAAAATCTTACGATGAATGGCACGTTGGTTTTCTCCTGTGGTGATTCTGGACGGTAGGAACAGGACTGGTCAACAGTTGCGTTGTGATCACGGAGAACCGGGAAATCTGGAATGGTCACGGTGTCAATGTCTAGTGGCCTGTTCTGACCAGTGGCCGTGAGTGATGATGAAAGGACTGGAAGTAAAAGAAGAGAGAAAATGAGTGTGAGTATATACTATAGATCAATTCGAAAGTATGGTTCTGATCTATACAGTACACTGAACATTTAGACACCCTCTGGAAGTCGTCTGGATGTGTATCCATGTTGTAGCAATTAGACTGGTTTTGCGTCTCTCAGTCAATGCAGAAAGATTAATTCCCTGCACAATTCGTAATCTTCTTGTCTCTAGCATGCAGGTGTCTGTTTACCTTACCGGTTGCACATCCACCAAAAGTTTAGATCTGGTAAAAATAGCATTAAACCATGATTCCAGCAAACGCTGCCAATTTCATGAATTGATATCAGGGGATAGTTTGCGACTGAATAGAATAGATAACGTGACACACGCATTGTCTTACGTGTCCACAACCCTGACTACTTTTTACTCTTACTCTTACCTCAGCTCATACCGTTCTGTAACTCTGTAGATCTAGCCTGTGGCGCATCTGTACTCCAGCGAACATCAGCCGGTGTAACACGAAATTTTTACTCCACGAAAAAATTACTAAGGAGTAAATATTTCGTACGAAATTCTTACTCCGAGTACACTTTTCGTACGAGAAAAGAACTCCCCAAGGCACGAAAAAATTACTCCCTCCACGAAATTTTTACTCCCCATCTTTTTTACTTCCAGTAAAAATCTCGTACGCAAAAATGGGATGCGGGCGAAGGGATAATGCCAATAAGTGATATCGCGCACACGAATGTCGCGCTACCCTCCCTCCACCCCTTCCACCACCAAGACTAACAGGGGACAAGGGAGTAAAAATTTCATACACCTGGCATGGGAAGTTAAATTGCTTGTGTTGGGGTGAAGTAATTTATTCATTATTTATTCGTCAGGGGAGTAACATTTTTGTACGAAATGTTTACTCGGAACTCACCTGTCTTGGGGAGTAATTTTCTCGTGTAATGGGGGAGTGCTTTTTTCGTAAAGGGAGTAACTTTTTCGTACGAAATGTTTACTCCGGAGTAAAAATCTCGTGGGAGTAATTTTCTCGTGTTACACCGGACCCAGACACACTGTTCTGCACCAATTCGTATTCGCTGCGCAGCAAAACAATGTTTACGTGTATGCATGAAAATAAAAGCATGTACTCTGACCTTCAACGCATTCCTTCTTGTGAGATAATCCGCTGTTCGTATGTACCAGCCTCGCGTAATACTGCCATCTCCGGACTTTTATGAAGGGAAGACACTGCCAATGGTCTAAACATTTGTTTCAGGGATGAAACGCCAACTTTTGTGCTGCAGAAAAATGGCGAAATCTGTGTCCAGAAAGTGCCCGACACTTTGAAATCTGCACGCTTGTGCTGCACACATCTCTTCCATTTCCACAAGAGACTCAGAGTTTTATGAGGAAAAGTGTGCTATGAAATGCCTGGGGACATTGACGAGTTGTTGCAGTTTGCGGCTGCTCTCCACCGAGGCATTCTTTTCGGGCATACAGTGGTGACTTTTCTGTGTGAAAATCAAGCTGGTACTAGTGGTAGAATCAACACAATAACTTGTGACGTCACAGTGCACCGACGTCACAGTGCACCGAAAACCACGTGACCACTACTTGACCCCAGGCGACTAGTCTTGGTTAGCCCTGCAACACTAAATCTTCAACTACAACAACAACAATTTTTTTTCAAATTTTAAAATATTTTTCCAGAGATGTTTGTAACATTTGGCATTCGATTTTCAAGTTTTTGGGGATACTTAAAAACCTTGGACTTTTCCTTTAAGGGGACCAGAAGTTTCCACCATATCAGAAGCACTCCCGCTGGTGGAAATCTTCTGGCCAGACACCTCTCCTGCATGTGTCCGGGTTGTTTAACCGGGGTAGATGGGGACTGCCAGCATCAGGATGTAGTGGGAGCATGGAAAGAATACACACTTGTTCCAGACAACACTGCACCCATGCACCCCGCCAAGCTGATGCCTGCACCCCTGACGCCACTACTGCCCCTCCTGACGTCAGAAGGTACTTTTTAATGGCTTACACTTCTAATAACTTGTTTTTTGTGACTACATTTATCCCATTTATTTATTTATGTTACCTAAGTGTCAGATAGATAGCGTATCATGTAAAGCTGTCGTAAATTAATAAGTTCTCAGGCTTGAAGCTGGTTTTGCTTTTTTTGCCCAGCTGCCAGGCTGCCCTCCCTGACACCACAGCTGATGCCCCTCCTGCCACCCTTCCTGACGCCACAGCTAATCCTGTTACCCTCCCTGACGCCACAGCTGATGCCCCTCCTGCCACACTCCCCGACGCCACCACTGATACCCCTTTAGTTCACACTGAAAGGTATTAATGTCTTATTTGCTTTATGGGTCATTACATTTTTGTGTTTGCTTTTCTTTATTATTAACAATGTTATGTACCTCAATGTGAGATGTAAAGCTGTGTAGCATTTCAAATATCTGACTCCAACTGTTGCATACTTTTTTTCAGATGCCAGGATGCTCCTATTCTTTCTGCAAGTCCAGTCAATGCTGATCCAGGAGCAGATCAGAGAGACCGGTACGTTTCTACTGTAAATAACATTTTTAACATGTTTTTCATTAATTTTAATCTTATTATACTGGAATGACTTTGCTTGCATGCTGTCATTTTTTTTTTTAATTTTCTGTATCCATACTGATTTGTGCAGACATTCCAGGACACTGAAGGTCGGGGACTTTGTGCGAGCCAACGTTCTGCCAGCCAGCAGACGTGTTGTCCTAGCAAAGTCTTTCCATGGCATGGTAAGTGCAGGTTACATATGGAATCAATTACATTTATACATGTATTTCAAGTACCAAATTGCCCCTAGTTGGTATGAATGGAGAGCTTCAGTTGTCTGCTTTTCTGAGGTAGACATTTTCAAGTTTATTGGTGTCACTTGCTCCTTGTATTTTTAATTCATGATGTAATCCTTTTCAGTTACTACTTTTAATTTTTCTATTTTAAGAAAGGTTCATTTGTTTGTCCACAGATTGACACACTGGATGGGGATGGGGCGGTTGTCCGTTTACTTCGGAAACGAGGCTCATCGTTTGTGTGGCCTGCTGTGGAGGAGAGAATTTTTGTAAAGTTTGAAGAAGTAGTTGAGGTGCTGCCTGTCCCAACTCTTGACAGGCGTGGCAGACACACGTTTTGACTGAAATAAACCCATGGTTAACTGATATTGGTGTCTGTGTTTGTTTGCTGTGTCCATGGTTACACGCGAGACGTTCTGTGTCATTTGATTTTTCAAAGTATGTCCATATACCTGTTTTAAGTATTCATGGAGATTCTTTAAATCATACAATTTTGCAGATAGGAATATCTGATCACTTGCTGGAAAGGTTTTCTGTAAATGATGAAATGGTCGATCTGGCGTCCTCATAGTAATCCCCCCATTATGTAAGTGTATTATATATTTTGAAAATTCTGGTACTTCTATGAAGCAATTTCTATTGTATCTCATTGGAAATTGTATGATAATCACTTGTATTTTTTATGATAAGAGTAAAAATGTGCCTCTAATGGTGTCCTGTGTTACATGCGAGACAAGGCCACCTTCAACACATTACTCTTAAATTACAACATATCCAAAAGTTATCTTGCTTTTCAAAACCTTGTGTTGGAAAGTTGAGATGTTGAACAAACCAAACACACCAAAATATTTCAATTTTAACTAACTTTATTTTTGGGCACTCGCGTCTCATGTCACACATCTGACCAGTTTTCAGGAGAGTGACCCAGGTACACAAGTTACCCCCACTGTTAATCACTGCATCGTATGATGGATGTGTTGTGTTGGGTGTTGTGTGCAGAGTGGGGATGGGAATGGGAGGGGGGGGGGGGAACAGGAGGTACACAAGTTACCCCCACTGTTAATCACTGCGTCGTATGATGGATGTGTTGTGTTGGGTGTTGTGTGCAGAGTGGGGATGGGAATGGGAGGGGGGTAGGGGGGAATAGGAGGTACACAAGTTACTCCCGCTGTTTATAAATAAATCGTATGATTGATGTGAACAGCGCAGGAAACTTAATTACATCCTCCTCTCTCCCCCCCCCGCCACTCCCCCCCTCCCCCTTTCTTTTTCAGCACTGCGAGTTTGGGGGAGGGGGAGGGAGTAAGAAGAGACCCTATCCACTGCTGCTCATTACTGTGTCGTATGACTCGTATGATTGATGTGTCGTATGTTTGATTTGAGCAGTGTGGGAGGGGGGGGGGGGGGGGGGGGGTGAGTGGATGAAGAGGAAGTTAAACAAGCTACCCCAGCTGCTCATCACTGTGTCGTATGATTGATCTGTTGTGTATTTAGTTGTAATGGCGGACTGAGACGACGTCTTGGGCACAGGGCAGCAACAAAATCACAAAACATCCGCAACATGGGGCCAAAACGGGATCAAAATAAGGATCAGGAAAGCAACCAGAATAAGATTACGTCTTTTGCTGGGGACCGGCCGCCTCCCTGGGCGGAAAAGATGGAGGAGCGGATCATCGAACGCATCAGTGCCGTCACCGAGAGCCTGGAATTCCACGCGGCCGCCGTGCAACAGTTGAGGAAAGACACAGAAACCTTTCAACATGAAACCAATGCACGATTCACGGAGTTCGAATTCCACCAGAGAAAATACAACCTCTTGTTCTTCGGCCTGAAATTCACACCCGCAACCTGTGAGGAGAATGTACGCAATTTTATGACGCAGGAGCTGGAGCTTGGCGAGGAAAGTGTGAAGTCCATGATTTTCCAGAACTGCCACCCACTACCATCTAGACCCGACTCCACAGCCTGCATTGTTCGCTTTGTCAGGTTTGCAGACAAGGAGTCAGTTCTTAGGTCACTCAGAAAGCTAAAAGGAAAGCCAGGTGCGCGTGGTGTATCGATCAGAACCGACCTTCCGAAAGAACTTCGCAAAACTCGCGCAGAACTCAAAGCCAAGATGGACGGCCTGAAACGTGAAACGCCTGAGAGAATCCTTAGGATCGCTGAGCGGGGCCAGGAGATCAGAATTGAAGAAAGAAAGAGCAACAGATGGATCAAAGTTCAGTAGGCCTAACCGTCAAATTGCGATTTTCTGTGTGTCAGTGGCTACCTAGTACAGTGTGGTGCTTCGACGACTGAGAACTTCGATCGATCAGCGCATCGGAATGTAATTTAGATCTAAACCTTTGGGCGTATATTGTAGTGCGCTAGACAACTGACATGTGTGTATTTTTGGCTTGTGTGTAAATTGATGTAATTAACACGGCAGTAGCCACAAATTTACTTTACTTTTTTTAAGCCCAGAGGATCAGAGAAGCGTGTATATAAAGGAAAGAAGACCGAACAGACAGACAAGCAAACAAACAAACAACACCACCAACAGTGGACAAAAAATGCGGAACACGAACTTCCAGAGTCAAAAACTCGATCATGTGTCATGACGGTGAACTATCTAATACGAATCATCATGTGTGCTTTGTGCTGGTGAACTTGGACAAAATGGGATACCATGGAACATAAACTATGCAGTGAGCGGAGAAAAAAAGAAAAAAAAAAAGAGAAAGAAAATGAAAACAACAGCAAAGGAACTAACTGACATTCAACGTACTAAAAGAACTGAAGGACTGACGAAGATGTAACGTGGATTTGCACCAGAACTTTTGTGTACTGATCAGTCACACTGAGTATCGACTTTGTCTTATTTTACGCTTACATAATTATGTGCTTCGTTTGCGACAGTGGACAATTTTGTGCCTGCGTAGGCCACAGCTCAGGTAAGAGAATGATGGTTTTCTTGTATAGTATTCCTCCGCGCCGCGCAATTTTTCAACCACTTTGTCGGTCTTGAATATATCCAGTGCATTGTACACACGCGTCCGGTGAGGCGGTCGTCGCTCTAGTTACGGTTGTTTCATGATGAGCTTCATCTTTTGCACCTGTGTTGGTAACGCGATAGGATGTTGTTTTGTTTTTGTACCTGTTCATATCACTGGAGGCACGCGCACCCGTGTGTGCAATCGTAGTAATCATTCCTTATATGATCACAGGGTCCAAATATGGCGAGCGCGCGTGTATTCACGATACTGAAAGCGAGGCTCACGTTCTGCTGATGACGATGTGTAAACTCCCCACATCACTCTTACTTTGCGAAATGTTCTGTTTTTAGGAAGACATTAATGGTTTTTGAAACAGTTCACTACCAATGATTGAGAGCTCATTACCCCAAATAAAATTTAAAAGCGGAACTCATTGGAGAAGAATACAGTCCCATTGATGGTCGGTAGTAACCATTTCCAAATAAGGATAATGACATCACGGGCGGCAATGATTTGCAAATACGTCATCGGCTGAGCGCGCCTACACATTTTCACAAACACGCGTGTCCATTATGCTTTTTCTGCCTTTGTTGACTACTCTGGTCGTTGTAAACTTGTGTTCCTTGCTGCTTGTTAATGTTGGTCATGATCTCGGTAGATATTTTGATGTAGACTTGTCTATTGAAATCACCTTCTCTGATGGGTTTTTTGTGTGTGTTTTTTGCGTCTTTTGATCACTTTCTCCGATTTTCGTTTGTATGTTTTTTGGTCAATCGCAGTAAATTCCAGTCTTTGTGTACTTTTATGTTGATTGATAAGGTTTCAGCTATAAGATGCTTTCTGGGCTGCCTTCCTGTGTTGTTTGATGATGTTCCAATTATAATTTGAGTATAGTTTTTTGCTTGGTTTTGAAATTCAATCATGTGACCTAGCTGGTAAACTCAGTGACCAGAATTCATATTCCAGCTCTTGTTACATTTCCAAAAATGATGAAGATATATTTGTTTTATGTTTGTTCTGGTTGTGTCAGATCTCATGTTGTACCTTGAATGTTAGCCTAGTTTTCTTAATTTTTGTTCAATTTTTTTATTGAAGTTGATGAATGATGAGGTAGCTTGTGCTTTGAACTTTAAAACTAGAGCCTCCTTATGTGTGTTTTTCTAGTATTTATTTGCGTTGATAGGTGCACTCAATTTGTCATAACAATTGATATGAATCAGCCCATACATTATGCCAGCTCACTGTCAATGCATTATTTGTAAAATTACTGTCCTATCCATACAGTCTGTCTACTTGCTCACTCACACACACACAAACACACACACACACACACACACACACACACGCACACACAAACACATGCACACACACACACTCACATAACACAGCTGCTTCCTTTGTTCTTTATTTTGTTTATTATTTTGTTCATTTTTGTTAACTTGATGACTGAATGCGATAAATTTATCCATACTTTGTACTTCATGTACATGTTGTGGTTACTGGACCAACTCACTCTTTGCAATATCAAGTTTATTCATTTTATCCGCTCATCTGTTTTTATGTTTACCTGCTCACCAACACAAAGAAAACAAACAAAATGATTACTCTCAAACTTTGCTTTGAATGTACTTCGTCAGTTTGGATTGTACACAGTAAGAATTACATGTTTTTTTGATCAGGAGTAATTAAACATCTCTTATAATGTACAATGTGTGTTTGAGAAACTTCCACAAGTACAATATACTATTTCTAGAGCATTATATTTTTGTTGTTTTTGTTTTTTTCCACATCACTTTATTGTCCAGCTTACATTGCTATTTAGTAACTAAATTTTGCAGGAAACAATCTGTACTTCTTGTACTCATTGGTTACTTCATGTGTTGCTTTTATTATTATTATTTTGAATATTGTTCAGTGTTTTAGTGTCAAGACTTTTTAATTTCAAGAAACGTGTAAATGTATAACTATATGTATGTCCATGCAGGGTTCCCTATCTTACATAGTCCAATTGCCCTACTGGCCTCTACTGGAAGTAAAAAGTTAATGTGTCATTTTTTGTTGCAAAATATTGTCATTGTAAGCGTTTTGGTGTCTGAGAGACACCATTTTTATTTCCCAAGTGTTTTTTGTTTTATGTTGAAAAATCAGCAATGCTTGTCATATGAACTTTGCATATTGCACACTGCAACACACAACTTTACACTCAATCATGTGCGATATTAAGATAATGTCCTTAAATACCCAGGGCCTAGGGAACTTTCAAAAAAGGCGTGATGTATTTCAATACCTTAGACAAAAAGATTGTTCAATATTCTTTCTGCAAGACACACATTTCCATAGCAAATTAGAAAAACAAATTAGAGCAGAATGGGGTTATGAATGTTTTTTCTCCTCATTTACCTCTCAGTCTCGAGGAGTGTGCATTCTATTCAACAACAATTTTGATTTTAAAGTTAAGAAAGTTGTAAAAGACATACAAGGCAACTTTCTACTGGTTGTAATAAAAACTGTTGAAAAAGAATTTCTTCTAGTAAATGTATATGGTCCTAACAATGATGACCCTGCATTCTACGCAAACCTGCAAGAAAAAATAGAAGGCTTACATGTTCCTAACATAATAATAGGTGGTGATTGGAATCTAGTATTAAATCCAGCCTTGGATTATCAAAACTATAAGCGTAATAACAATGTTAAAGCGCAGGAACAAGTTATTGAAATGGCTGGAGAGTTAGAACTAGTTGATGTCTGGCGAGAAGTGAATCCTGAGACACTTAGATATACATGGAGACTGAGTAATCCAATACAACAAAGTAGACTTGACTTCTTTCTTGTATCAGAAAACATCTTATCTGAAGTAACAGAAGCAGACATTTTACCAAGTTATAGAAGCGATCACTCGCTAGTAACGATTCAACTAGAATTTCAGAAAGAAGCTAGGCATCGTAATTTTTGGAAGTTCAATTCATCCCTTTTAAAAGACAAAAAGTATGTTGAAGCAGTCCATAATACTATCAATCAAATCAAAGAACAATATGCTGCATTAGTTTATGTTAGTTAGTTAGCTGTTGCTTTTCGGGTCCAGCGGACCATAATAGGCCAAATCAGGACCCCACAAGTTAATCATTGCACATTTTTAGATTAAAACACTTCTAATACATAAAATCCGTAACGTCACCCGAAGGCAACCAAAAAGTCAAAGCAAAACCCTATATGTCAAATAAACTAGGTTGTTTTAAAATTCAAATCTTAAAATAAAGACCAGACTCTTTTAAAAACTCAAAAAGAGCTGAAGAGCTGACCTCTGTAAAAATACTTTTCAAGCTCGAGGTGCCAAAATACTTTTCTCGTTGATCATACAGATCAGCACACTCGGTGAGAAAATGACTCACAGTAAAACCAGTATCACAGGCGTGGCACCATGGTGCCTCTTCTCTTTTAAGCAGATGAACATGAGTGAGATAAGTGTGACCAGTATGTAACCTGGCCAAAACACTTTCTTCTTTTCTACTTGAAGCCACTAAAGGAAGTGGCTTTAAAAGGTCAGGAAGAGTTTTATACAATTTGTTTTCCGTGCAGGCAGACCAACGGTCTTGCCAGAGTTTTAAGCTGTAACAAAGTGTCTTCCTACGCAAGTCAGTAAAAGGAACAGACTGCTCAGGGAGACGAGGAACCGCCAAATCTAGAGCATCCTTTGCTGCCTTGTCAGCAACCTCGTTGCCATTTATGCCCATATGACTGGGCGCCCACATAAAATTGATAATCTTGCCTTCAGAAATAAGCTTAGTATGAAGGTCGTGAATGTCGACTAAAAAAGGATGAGTAAACTTTCTGGTGGATATCGCTTCAAGAGCTGAAAGCGAATCGGATACAATCAAAAAAGACTGATGTCTGGATTGATAAATTAATTTTAATGCCAAAATGATGGCCCTAAGTTCCGCCGAATACACCGACGAACCATTAGGGATCCGGAGTTGAAGTGGTTGATGTAATTTCTTGTTAGAAACTGCTGCCGCAGCAGCTGAATCATCTTTGAGAGAGCCGTCAGTAAAAATAAATTCATACTCTGTGTACTTTGAGCACTGTTCAAGAAACAGCTGCCTAAAGACAGAGTCCGAGGTTTCATTCTTCTTGAAAGAAGTTAGGGAAAAATTGACGGTTGGGTTTTCCAACTGCCAGGGTGGAGTGTTTGTTGTCAAAGGATCGTCACAGACGGAATCAATATCTATAACAGCCCTTTCACATTCAGAAAGCATACGTATGCCGAAAGTTGGTATTTCAGTAGGTTTGGTTAAAAATTTGTCCTTCAGAATGGGATTAATAACACATTCATGAGCAGGGTTTTCGGGGTTTGCCTTTAGCTTAAGGTAGTAGTTCATGGAAAGCCGGAGTCTGCGGATCTCCAGAGGAGGTTCTCGCGACTCGGCATACAAACTATCCACTGGTGTTGTGCGAAAAGCACCCAAACAAACTCTCAGACCCTGATGATGGATGGGATCTAAGGCCTTGAGGACATTTCTCTTTGCAGAACCATAAACAATACAACCGTAGTCCAGCTGTGGACGGACAAGAGACCGATACAGACGTAACAATGTTGCTCTATCAGCCCCCCAATCCGTGTGACTAATAACTTTGAGAACGTTGAGACCCTTTTGACATTTGGTTCTTAAATACTTGATGTGGGGTAAAAAAGTAAGGTTGCTGTTGCATTAGTTTATGATAGAAGCAACATCAAAAGGTTTTTCACCTGTTGCACGTGAGTGCGTGGAGACTCGGCTCTGCAGGTAACAGTACAGGCCCCATAATCATGGTCCAACAGGCATGCGAATCAATAATAATGTTTTTCGCGATACGAGTCTACTTCTGTCAATTAATGCATACTAATAACAGCATCATTTCATCATTAATTAAGTACTCAATTTACATACATGTTCATACATAAAACCCATAAATGTCATATCTGACAAGATGCAAGGTTGCAGCAGTCTGTCACTTCAGAAATACCCAGGCAAACGTTTGTCCGCTACAAACATTAACTGCGATTCTTTAGCAGACTCCTTCCTCAAGTGGTTGAGCTCAATACAAGGAGGAAGCTATGTTCCAGAGTTCCTTCAACCTCACAAAAGGAAAGAACGGTTGGAACAAAACCAACAAGTTGCTAACATGGTTAGAACCATCCTCGTGTATGCCATTGGATCAGGTGACTTTGACCCTAGCCGTTTGGGGGAACTGGTTTCACTTGGGACTGGTTCCCCATCAGTCATTGAACAACTGAGTGTTGGTCGTACGTGGAGTACTGTGCGTAATTACTTGCATGCCTATAGCCATTTCCTGCAATTCTTGCAGACATCCCGTCCGTGCATTGTAGATCTTACCACAGTTAGTGCACTCAAGGCTACTCTCACTGTTCGAGGATACTCTCACACAACCCACGGTGACGCGCTGTGGAAGAGTTGTGAAGCCAAATCCAAAATATTTTGACACTTGATCACATTGACACTGACCGATGTTGGCAACAATGCAGTCAGAATCTGTATTCGAACACAGAAACAAACAATCAAGACAGTGTGAAGTCATTGCAAGATCAAAATCGTTCAGGAAGAAAAGAAAAAACCAGTTGACAATTTATGTTTTCTTTGTTTTTCTCAGTAAAGTTTAGTTATTTTCTTTCATTCAGGAAGAAAGGGAAGAGACAGTTGACAATTTACTTGTTTTCTTTGTTTCAATATTTTATTATACCTTGCATGAAGAGCAGAAATTAATAACTTTATGTTTGAGTTTAGAGTTTCATGCTACTTTTGTTTTAGCATTGCTTTGTTTTGTTACATCTCCATTGAGAAGGGAGATATAGATAGTATTAGTTGTTTATTAGTTTAGTTGTTTTTTAGTTGTGTTGGGTTGCGTCATTAAGACACTTCCTCTCCGCAGCCATGCTTGTATCTGAAGGAAGCTATGATTAAAAGGCTCTCAACAAATCCAGCCATCTGCATGTTACCTTGCAAGAATGAGAACCATACACTGTATTCACACGGTCAGCAGAATTTCTCAGGAAGAAATTCAGCGCAGAAAGGTTAGAGACCGTAATGACATAATCAGATGGAGTAACATCTGCAATTGCATCGACAGTGACATGGCCTCTGATTACATGTCAAAATTTAAATCCGCAACGGATGACCTTGATAAGAAAGAACTGGCCGGTAAGATAGAACAACACCTCCTCCTTCAGATTGCTTTGCAGAATGGGAAGAGAACAGGCATCTATGCCGACATGTCAGTTGCTGAGTTTGAAGCAGCCGAAAAAAGGTCAGATGGGTTTGTGGTGCTTATCGCGGAGGGTAAAACCTTTAAAGTGTCTGGTGCATCTGGCATATTTTTTTCAAACTCTGAATATTCCCTCTTGCAGGAATACATTGACAACTGCAGATGCTTGTTCCAACCGCAAACAGATCAGGGTTTTTGTCGTTTTTCGGGGGAAAGAGGTTCAGTCAGAGACATCCAAAAGTTCCTGAAAATGGCATGGCAAGAATTTGGGCAGAGGACTTTTTATTTATTTATTTATTTGGTGTTTAACGTCGTTTTCAACCACGAAGGTTATATCGCGACGACGGCAGAAGACTGGAACAGATGTGGGAACCATCAGTTGTAGCCTGATTCGAAAACTCTGGTGAGCCGGTCACGGCAAGTCGGGGTTGAGCGATCTGTTCAAGAGGACATGGCGCGTCATATGGACCACACAGTTTCAACAGATGACCCCCATTATGATGTGAACACTGGCACCCGCATCACAGCAAAATTTCGGCAGATTATTTCCATGTTTCATGACTCCTTGTCAGAAGAGTCTGTTTCACATGAAAGTGACGATGAAGCGTTTATTTATAATTATTATCTTTTAATTTGTTTCGTACTTGTTTACATTTTCCCGATGATTTTCTTGTTCTCTTTGTTGGTGTTGTTTGTGGTGATTGTCTTGTCATTTTATTTTTATTTCACTCTCATCTTGAGACATTGTCAGATGATGTTGTTATTCTCTTTTCCTTTTTCAGTCATCCACTATTGTAGCATTGAATATGAATCAGTTTTTCTCGGTTGTAACACTCTGAGCGCGACACTGACGTGGTACCACCTCCTGGCCTCTGACTGGTTTGAAATCTTGCAAAGAACTGTGACGTAATGAGTGGATGTAGTCTTCAACAGTTCAGGGCCAGGATTGGGGGCTACTCCGGTGTCGCAGTCAAACTATCGACGCATAAACTTTATTTTGTGAATATCAGAAATGTTAATTCATGTCTGGTTCTTTTGTTGTACGGGTCAAGAGGCTTGTCGCTAGCCCTTTTATTGTTCTTGATATTAAACGATGCCAGTTTTTCACACCATTTGAGTCGTTTGTTTGTTTGTTTGTTTGTTTGTTTGTTTGTTGCTTAACGTCCAGCCGACTACGCAGAGCCATATCAGGACGAGGAAGGGGGGGATGAAGGGGGCCACTTGTCAAGCGATTCCTGTTTACAAATGCACTAACCCATTACTTGTGTCCCAGCAGGCTTTAGTAAAACTAAATTAATACCTACTGGAAGATTACCAGTTTCCAGTATGTTAAAATAGGCTTAACCTATCTACTGCTGGACTTACATCAGAACACTAACAGATTAAACTATACATGAATCGCGAGACAAGCGGCAATAGAAGAGATTTTTGGAAAAAATACAGGTGAATGAGCAAGAAGGCAGAAAAAAGAAAAGAATTCATGAAGAAAAAGAGAGCATGACAGGAAAGAGGAACCAAAAATCTACCTAACAGCAAACTAGAAAGCTCCTGCGGTTCCAAAAACAGGAGGGGCCTTTAATTTCATAACCGCAGTGCCCCACTGCGGGAATTTGAGTCGTCAAAGTCGATGTTGTAATAACGGTTTGAAAAATAAGACAAACTTTTCTAATGTCCTCGTCAGTACATTGATGTTTGTGAACATGCTTTTCTGTTTCATATGTTTGTGTTTGTTGCTGCTTTGTGGGGATGTGGAACCAAACCCTGGACCCGCAGTTCTTGATAAAGAACAAAACATATCTATTGTTCATATTAATGTGCGAAGCCTTAAGAACAAAATATTTCATTTGCAGGCCGAATTAGGACGTTTCGATATTATTACTGTATCAGAAACGTGGTTATCCACAGATGTTGATAATGAAGATAATAATCTGAATGGTTTTCATCCACCAGTAAGATGCGATAGGCCTGGTGATGCGCATGGGGGTGTGGCGGTGTATGTGAAGAGTGATTTGATATGCAAACCCAGATACGATTTGAGCATACCTTCTCTAGAGGCGGTATGGGTGGAAACTAAAATTGACCAGGAGACCCTTCTTGTTGGTACTTTTTATAGACCACCAGATGCTAATGTAAATTACTGGGACTTGATTGATGAATCAATTCAGTCAGCGTCAAGGACACCACAGAAATTGATCATACTTGGCGATTTTAATGCTGATTGTATGAACAACCCTCCGCCTCACCTTCAACGATTATTAAATGTTAATAGTTTGTTTCAAATCGTGACAGAACCAACACGAATTACAGAACATTAATCCACTCTTATTGACTTGATATTAACCCCATGTCCAGACATGATAGATGCAGTTGATATTGTCCCTCCAGTTTGCAGTGACCATAATCTTGTCCGTATGCTAAAATAAAGAAAACAGTTAATTTAAAACGTTCATTCAAGCGCAGTTGACAGTTCCATTGAAATAGTCATAAATGATACTAAATTCTTTTCCCATCTTTTACAGCTGACCTCAAGGCGGCCAAGGGAGACCAGGTAACTGTCTCATGTGACGGTACGTGGCAGAGGAGGGGCTTCCAGTCCAAGAACGGCATCTTCACCTGGCTGTCGGCAGACAAGCAGAACTCAAAGGTGATTGATACTGTCACTATGTCATCTTATTGTGATTCTTGTGCAAAGAACAAGAAAAAGAAGACACCCGAGGAATTCATTGAGTGGAGAGATCATGATCATATTCCAAAATGAGAGTGTGACAAAAATCATGATGGCCCGGCTGGCGGCATGGAGGCTGCTGGCGCTCTTACTGCTTTTCAGCGGAGCGTCGACCAACACCAGCTCAAATATGTCTCGTTTCTCGGTGACGGTGACAGCAAAGCCTATGCTTCTGTCAGTAGTAGGAATATCTATCCAAATCTTGAGATTAAAAAGCTGGAGTGTTGTGGCCATGTACAGAAGCGTATGGGTCGACAGCTCACAAGCAAAGTGACGGAACTGAAAAAGACAAAATTTCCAAAAAACGGGAAAACGGTGACAGGGATAGGAGGGAATTAAGGGAGGGCTGACAAAGAAAGCCATTCTAGCAATTCAAGGCCACTATGGTGCTGCTATCAGGAACAATTCAGGTAATGTCAAAGGAATGAAGAAGGCCATTTGGGCGATCTGGGAGCACCGCAACAAGATCCACGACAACTGTGGAGCCTGGTGCCCTTCCAAGAAGAACCCGCCAGAGGACCCAAACAGGAATGCCCTGCCACAGTTTGCGTGTGAAGCCATCAAACCTGTGTTTCAAAGGCTGTCTGATGATGTGCTTCTCCAGAAGTGTGCTCATGGAGGTACTCAGAACACTAACGAGTCCTTTCACAACATCATCTGGGAGCGGTGTCCCAAGACTGTTTTTGTCGGTCGGCCGCGCCTCGCCATAGCTGTTGCTGATGCTACAGTGGCCTACAATGACGGGGAGCTGGGGCGCCTGAGTATCTTCACTAAACTCGGAATGCCGCAAAGATTTTATACCATCAAGTGCTTCCAGGAGCTTGACCGGCAGAGGATCAGGGGTGCGGGGGCAGCACTTGACCCTGCCGAGCGTCAGTCGCGAAGAGTGGTGGCTCACCGCAATGAGCAAGGACATCATCAATTTTATGATGGAGGTGCTCACTAGCAGTCCAGATCAGTATTTTAATTTCTATTATACTCCAAGATGACAGAAAACATGCATGTTTTTTAATAAAATGTAATAAAATCAACACTAAAGACATTGTACATTATCAAAGTCGATTTTCTCAAAAATTGAATTTTACGCGTTTGCGTCACGGATGTCAGGATATTTCAGTCATTTATTATCCAAATGACTTGAAATTTTCTGTAGATATTTCTGATAGTGTGTTCTTCAAAATGACGAAAAAACTAAGGTCTCCCATTATTTAAAAAATAAATCATAAATCAAAAGTTTGTCATAAAATATTTTTTTCAATTTCATAAGATATATTATCGATATCGCAAAGATTTTTCGTCATTTTATAGACATACTATTGCTTTGAATATATGCAAAATGTTGGTACTCTAAGTGCCTTAGTTTGTTTTAAAGAGCGACATCCCTGAACTAACGTTTTTGCATTTTGTCGTTGCGCATACCCCATAAAAAGCCAAAAATGTACCCCTTTAACTTATTTTAAGAGGTAATGGTCTTTGTTTCCTGAAAGTAGAATAAATATAAGTTACTTTTGCCCAAGTTTCATTGAAATCTAACTATATTTCTAATAGTGAGTGAGAAATGAAAGTGAACGATTTTTGCAAAAAATCTTGTTACCTTGCCTTAATAACTTTTTCTCGACGGAGCGCTCATATATGAGCGTCGCTTGTGACCTCCGCAGCCAACGCGGCGCTCAGACTTGAGCGTTCGCATCGCTTCGTTCGGTTACGAGACGCTCAAGTCTGAGCGTTACTACTTTGAAAAAATCGTGAGACGAAACCACTTCGGTCTAGGGGAAACAATTCATATCATTGTGTTCCGGAACCATTTCTCTTTCAACTTAGTTACTTCCCTTGAATGAACGTTTCCGAAGTTTGCCGAATGATGCCTTAGAACAAAGAAAGTTGGACTCGGTAAATTCCGTCCGTCACATTTGGAAATCATGGCGGAGAGACGGAGAAGAAATCGCGTTGTGCCTTTCGAAGAAGTTCTAGAACAGTGCTTACAGAGTGGTTCCGAAGACGAGGGAGATGAAGATGGGTGGGAAGAAGACGAAAGAGAAGATGAGAACGATTTGATGAACGATGTGGCTCCAGAAAACAACCAAGAAGACGAAGAAGTTGGTGACTCTGACTTCGAAAACGAAGAGGAACGGAACGCGGAACACGAGATGGAGGTGGGAGATGAGCAAGAAGATCGTCAAATTGACGACCTTTACGATGCTGACACTGACATTGACGAATCTTCAGATGAAGAAGAAGATATCTGGTGCCAAAACCTGCGTGGTTTTCCCCGAATTCCAAGTCCAACATTTACTGGTGAGTTTTGTTGTTTTTTTCTCTCTCCACTCTCACTACCATTTTCCACAGTCAGTGTCAAAGTTCCATCAGCTCAACTTTTTGATACTTGAAAAAAGAATAGTTTTGCCAAAGCTAAGAAAAAACACAAAATAAGTATCAAACAACTTATTACTTATTTCAACATTTGAAAGTAAAAGCAAACATTGTTTGCAAAGAAAAAAATTAATTGCATTTGAAAGTAAAAGCAAACATTGTTTGCAAAGAAAAAAATTTCCCCAGTGTGTTCATATTTTTCTTCTTATTTTGTTTACAGGTGTGCCAGGACTGCACATTGACATGGATGATGACTCGCGGCCCATCGACTTCTATCGGCTGTTCATGGACGACGACATACTGCGCCACATCATGGAGGAGACCAACCGCTACGCAACATCCTGCATCGCAGACAAGCGCCAGCAGGGGCCACTGGAACCCCGGTCCATCTTTGCAACATGGAAGCCGCTGACAGTCGGAGATGTGAAGAATTTTATTTCCATCTGTCTGCACATGGGGCTTGTGCACAAGCCTCAGATTGCTGACTATTGGTCTGTCCACCCTGGGACACACACTTCGTATGCGTCTCAACTCATGCCACGAGAGCGATTCTCTGCAATACTGGCGTTTCTCCACCTCGTCGACAACACCCAGTACGTTCCGTTTGGAGACGAAGATCATGATCCGATCTTCAAACTGCGGCCGTTCCTGCGCCATCTGCAGCAGAAATTTCAGGAAGTGTACACACCCACGCAGCAGGTGTGCGTGGATGAGGCGATGTGTCCCTTCAAGGGGCGCTCCCGGTTTCGCGTGTACATGAAAGACAAACCAACAAAATGGGGTTTCAAATTTTACGAGTGCTGTGAGAGCGAGTGCGGGTATGTTCACCAGATTGAAATGTTCTGCGCAGACCGCAGAGTGAGCAACCGGCCCTACGACGTGACAATGAGAATGGTGCAGCCCCTCCTCAACAAGGGGTATCAAGTGTTCATAGACAATTACTACTGTGAACCGAAGATCTGTGCTGACCTGGCAGCCCAGGGGACTATGGTTTGCGGCACAGTGCGCAAAAACAGGGTGACAATGCCTCGCGACCTCCCTGAGCTGCGACGAGGTGAGATTGCTTTCCGCCGCAAAGGACGTGTTGTGGTCTGCAAATGGAAAGACAAAAAGGATGTTTTTGTGTGCTCCACAATGCACAAGCCTGACCTGGAGATCGTGCAGTGCCGCTACGAGCGGAAAGAAAAACCCTTAGCTGTCATCAGCTATATCGCAAACATGTCCGGAGTGGACAACAGCGATCAGCTGATCGCATACTTTCCAATGAGGCGGAAGTCCATCAAGTGGTGGAAGAAGCCATTCTTCCATCTCCTCACCCTCTGCACCATCCAGGCGATGATTCTCCTCAACAAACATCGCCGGGCCAGGGGGCTGAGGAAGGTGCCACTTGATAGGATGATCAAGTCCCTGTTGTTGGATCTTCCGGTCTACGAGGTGGCCCCTCCTGCAGCAGCCAACGACGGCCCGAGGCTCCCCAACTTCCGCCTACAAGGTCGGCATTTCCCTGCCGTCATCCCTGCCAGCGACAGTGTGCCAAAGCCTCGCAGGAACTGCAAGGTCTGCTACGACAAGCAGCGTGCTGCTGGTGTTGCTGCGGGCACAATGAAGAACAAGCGTCAGCAGACGCACTTCATGTGCATTTTGTGTGACGTCCCCCTGTGTCCTGCCCCTTGCTTCGAGGACTACCACACCAAGAAATCATATGTGTAGAAGACTAGAACCTGTGTGGAAAGTGTAGGAGACCGTGTAGAACCAGTGTGGAAAGTGTAGGAGACTGTGAATAATGTGACACTGACAGTGATTTTTTTTCTGAATCAAAAAGTGCTTCATTTTTGTGTGTGTGTGTGTGTTACTGCTTATAAACACACTACTCTTCATTTTATATTCAGTTATAATTATTTTCTTCTGGAGGGAAACAAGAAGAGCAAACCCTCGATCGAGTCACTTTCGCAGTTCTGAATATTATATGAGGCATCAGATGGACAGGAAGAAATTGCTATTCACAACACAATGAGTCACGTTCACATAAAATTTGAGCCCGGTCACTTTTATAGTTTCCGAGAAAAGCCCAACGTTAAGTTGTGTGTTGCCGAACAGAAAAGGCTAGTTATCTCCCTTGTTTTTCTGATAACGTTCGTAAAAGGCTACAGATGTAAATACTTTGATGTAAAGAATAATCCTACAAAGTTTCAATCACATCCGATGAACTTTGTCAAAGATATAAAATGTCTAATTTTTCCTTTGACGCTGACCTGTGACCTTGAAAAAGGTCAAAGGTCAACGAAACCATCGTTAAAGTGTAGAGGTCATTGGAGGTCACGACTAAACAAAATATGAGCCCGATCGCTTTGATAGTTTCCGAGAAAAGTCCAACGTTAAGGTGGTGTCTACGGACGGCCGGCCGGACGGCCGGCCTGACAGACTAACACTGACCGATTACATAGTCACTTTTTCTCAAGTGACTCAAAAACTGACAAGGAGTGAAGAAGACCATGAGTTACAGTGGTGTGAAGACAGTGCAGCTAGTGGAGAAAAAAAAGGAACAGTTTCAGAACTCAGGATTTATGTTTAGTAATGGTGATGTAATGCTGACATGTTTAGGTGTGTTTTGTGTGGATGTGTGGTGATTTCTGAATATGTGTGGGCATCTCAAGTTTCAAGGAACAAAAAGGTATGTCAAGAAAGTTTTATTTATCTCTTTTTACTTCTTTTTTACTTCAAAGCAAACACTGAAACAGTGTCGGTGTTCTCAAAATGTGTTGATTTTTTTCCCAATTTGGGTGTGTTTTTTACATTGTTCGGGTTAGTGCTTGTTATCACAGATCTGTATAAAAGTATTTTTTCTTAAAAGTTCTTGAATTGAAGTTTGTTATGGTACCAAACATGATTAATTTTGTTGATATTGAAGGGTAGTAAAAAAAATCTGAAAAGTGCCCAAAATGCTACGTGTGCAAGGGTTGTTAGTGCAAATTCTGACTGCGTGACTGAGGAGAGCTTGGCTGAAACTGACTGCGGGTGGAAAGAGTTAAGGATGTTTGTGTGTGTGTGTGTGTACAGCGATGAATATTAAATTTGGTAAGTGTTGTATTTTTATTAATTATTCACTTTGTATGCTGTGCAGACGTCTTTCCCCTGCATCACAAATGGAAGTTGCCAGAGGCGGACCGCAAGTAGGTGTCCCGGGCGTTGTTCTCCGGCAGTGAGGAAAACCCCGTCTTTGACCGTGCGGACTGTCTCTGGTGGTACCCTCCCCAGCCCATGCTCCGGGTCCCTCAATGTCCACGTCGGGCAGATGCCTATTTTGCAAGTCGCCTTTTTCTGTGGATGCCGTTGAAGCTGTGGGGCTGCAGACTCCACTGCCCTGACGCAGTGTGCTGTCAGCTGAGCCCGAAGCCTAAACTGACACCGTGCGGCATCTACCACACAGTGAAAAAGGTCCTCGACGTGTTAAATTTTACGTCATGTAACTCGTCATGAGTTGCATTTTACCGCAAGTATGACACATGTATGGAAATGTCAGGAGTTCGTTTTGTAATTGAGTGTTTGTTTGTTTGTTTGTTTGCTTAACGCCCAGCCGACCACGAAGAGCCATATCAGGGCGGTGCTGCTTTGACATTTAACGTGCGCCACACACAAGACAGAAGTCGCAGCACAGGCTTCATGTCTCACCCAGTTACATTATTCTGACACCGGACCAACCAGTCCTAGCACTAACCCCATAATGCCAGACGCCAGGCGGAGCAGCCACTAGATTGCCAATTTTAAAGTCTTAGGTATGACCCGGCCGGGGTTCGAACCCACGACCTCCCGATCACGGGGCGGACGCCTTACCACTAGGCCAACCGTGCCGGTCTGTAATTGAGTGAATTGTATTTGGTGCAGGAAGGGATTGAGTCTAGCAATCATTATTTTGCTGGTTCTCAATCGTGAATCGGTCATTGATTCTGACTAATTTATCATAATTACTTTTTGATCTGGACTTCAAAAGTTATATATTAAAACATGATTTAAAAGTATTTTTCACACCGGTATTGTAGCAACAAACCGATTTCAAATGTATGAATTTTTCGTAAAGTTGTCAGCTGTCAAAGATTCTAAAGTAACACAAATGTGGCCAGGCACTGCTTTCTGTGCAGTCCGCGCTTACAGCGTATTAGCATCACGGGCACCAGTATACGTATTCAGTCCATTGTTCTACTCCGCCGACAGCTGACTTCTCGCGACTCTAGACTTGATTTCATAGTATTGTGTTAGACCCAGGAAAAAGAGGCACAAGCCCACTCAGTTGTTCTAGAAGAAAAGAGGATTTGATCCCAATGTAGATCGGTTTGACTTTGCACCTGTGTTAATGTCGGCAAAGAAGGGTTGAGTTCACTGTAAATAAACAATGATTTTCTTGTTTTGTTTACCATGCAATTTGTTGTGACTTGATAATGATTGTATTCTGCTATGTTTTGTTGATGACTGAAATGATGGAGTATATGTCTTTCGCTTATAACCGAGGTTACTTCAGGATGTTGAGATGTTCTTTCTTTCTTTATTTGGTGTTTAACGTCGTTTTCAACCACGAAGGTTATATCGCGACGGGTGTTGAGATGTTGCGTCATAGTCTGTCAGATCACGCTGTAGATTAAACGATGTTAAACGTTGCAATATCATGATTGACATCATGAGACGCTTCCTGCGAGCTAAACGGACAGGGAACTGGTTACTGCATCTGTACAGCTTACAAGAAATGCTACTTTATCTCGCTGTTGCAGGTCACAGTCTGTTTGTTTGCTTAACGCCCAGCCGACCACGAAGGGCCATATCAGGGCGGTGCTGCTTTGACATATAACGCGCGCCACACACAAGACAGAAGTTGCAGCACAGGCTTCATGTCTCACCCAGTCACATTATTCTGACACCGGACCAACCAGTCCTAGCACTAACCCCATAATGCCAGACGCCAGGCGGAGCAGCCACTAGATTGCCAATTTTAAAGTCTTGGGTATGACCCGGCCGGGGGGTTCGAACTCACGACCTCCCGATCACGGGGCGGACGCCTTACCACTAGGCCACCGTGCCGGTTATGTTTCACTAGTTCACTCATGGGTATCATATTCTGAGGCGGATTGACCGGTACTGAGCTGGCTTGTATCTCGTCATCGAGCAAGTCTTGATGCGAAGCGTCAAATCAGCGGGTTGACTGACTGAAGACAGAGGGATGGGGGGACTCCCAACGAACACAGTGGCTTCTGTCCATGCCTGCCTGTGCAGAATGCATAATGCCAAGCAAGTGGTCACCAGAATGGAATTAATACCACCAGGGACCAGCACGCTGAGTCTGGAGGATCAAGGCAAGGGAAAGACGAGACAGATATGAAGTCCATGCTGAAATTTCTTCTGCCTGACTTTTTTGACGTCATTAGTGTCAATACTAATACAACACTACAGGCTATGTTGACACAGCACCACATGCTATGTTGATACAGCACCACATGCTACGTTAAAACAGCACCACAATCTTGATACAGATAATCAGGCTATGTTGATACAGCACCACATGCCATGTTGATACAGCACCACAGGCTATGTTAAAACAGCACCACAGGCTATGCTAAAACAGTTAGTTAGCTGTTGCTTTTCGGGTCCAGCGGACCATAATAGGCCAAATCAGGACCCCACAAGTTAATCATTACACATTTTTAGATTAAAACAATTCTAATACATAAAATCTGTAATGTCACCCGAAGGCAACAAAAAAAGTCAAAGCAAAACCCTATATGTCAAACAAATTAGGTAGTTTTAAAATTCAAATCTTAAAATAAAGACCAGACTCCTTTAAAAACCCAAAAAGAGCTGTAGAGCTGACCTCTGTAAAAATACTTTTTCAAGTTCGAGGTGCCAAAATACTTTTCTCGTTGATCATATAGATCAGCACACTCGGTGATAAAATGACTCACAGTAAAACCATTATCACAGGCGTGGCAACATGGTGCCTCTTCTCTTTTTAGCAGATGAACATGTGTGAGATAAGTGTGACCAGTATGTAACCTGGCCAAAACACTTTCTTCTTTTCTATTTGAAGCCACTAAAGGAAGTGGCTTTGACAGGTCAGGAAGCATTTTATACAATTTATTTTCCTTGCAGGTAGACCAACGGTCTTGCCAGAGTTTCAAGCCAACCGTAATTTTTTCCCTAACTTCTTTCAAGAAGAATGAAACCTCGGATTCTGTCTTTAGGCAGCTGTTTCTTGAGCAGTGCTCAAAGTACACAAAGTATTAATTTATTTTTACTGACGGCTCTCTCAAAGATGAATCAGCTGCTGCGGCAGCAGTTTCAAACAAGAAATTACATCAACCACTTCAACTCCGGCTCCCTAATGGTTCGTCGGTGTATTCGGCGGAACTTAGGGCCATCATCTTGGCATTAAATTTAATTTATCAATCCAGACATCAGTCTTTTTTGATTGTATCTCATTCGCTTTCAGCTCTTGAAGCGATATCCACCAGAAAGTTTACTCACCCTATTTTAGTCGACATTCACGACCTTCACACTACACTTATTTCTGAAGGCAAGATTATCAATTTTATGTGGGCGCCCAGTCATATGGGCATACACGGCAACGAGGTTGCTGACAAGGCAGCAAAGGATGCTCTAGATTTGGCGGTTACTTGTCTCCCTGAACAGTCTGTTCCTTTCACTTACGTCGGAAGACCCTTTGAATGCTAAAACAACACCACAGGCTATGTTGATGCAGCACCACAGGCTATGTTGATGCAGCACCACAGGCTTATGTTGATGCAGCACCACAGGCTATGTTGACGCAGCACCACAGGCTATGTTGATACAGCACCACAGGCTATGTTGATGCAGCACCACAGGCTATGTTAATACAGCACCACAGGCTATGTTGATCCAGCACCACAGGCTATGTCGATACAGCAGCACAGGCAATGTTGATACAGCACCACAGGCTATGTTGATACAACACCACAGGCTATGTTGATACAGCACCACAGGCTATGTTGATACAACACCACCATGTTGTGCATATCCACAATGTTCACTGACACCATGACAATGTGGTGCATATCCACAATGTTAACCGACACCATGACAAAGTGTTGTGCATATCCACAATGTTAACTGACACCATGACAAAGTGTTGTGCATATCCACAATGTTAACTGACACCATGACAACGTGTTGTGCATATCCACAATGTTAACTGACACCATGACAAAGTGTTGTCGCTGGAGATAGATGGAGAGAAAAGCGATTAACTAGTTTGTGAAGAGACCTGCGCTTGTCAGTTGGTTGGCAAAAAAATGAGGCCTCGCGCCCCCTAATTGGCGTAGAGGCGCGTCCCCCGGGTGGTGGATGGGGGAGCCTTCTCTACTAACTTCTGAGAGAAGGTCGCATATATTGTACTACGTTGCAAGCCCCTGGAGCAATTTTGTTATTAGTGCTTTTGTGAACAAGAAACACTTAACAAGTGGCTCTATCCCATCTCCCCCCTTTCCCCTATCCCATCTCCCCCCTTTCCCTCGTCGCGATATAACCTTCGTGGTTGAAAACGACGTTAAACACCAAATAAAGAAAGAAAGAAAGAAAAAATGAGGTTGTCACAATGCCGCTTCAACTTTTGCAAAAAAGCCGGATATGCCGTCATGGAAGACAGTTATTGAAAACATTGTCTGGGGATATAATGTAGAAGAACGTGTATGCTAAGTTTACTGAAGATCTGTCCGGTGGTTTTCTCGGAATCGCTCTACACATACACGCATACACATACACCACCACCTTCGTCTCGTTTCCCGGTCTATCTGATAACATTTAGTCAAAAAGACGAACTGTGCCAACTCTTCAGTGTGGGCGACAGCAGAAGACGTAATGTTCAGCAACAGTATGACTTGTGTCATTGGTATGGGTGACCGTGGGCAGTGTTAGACTGCGGACGGTTGAGAGTTGTTGATTTTTACGTCCCTTCATTTGGTGATGCGGATTCGCTGGAGATAGATGGAGAGAAAAGCGATTAACTAGTTTGTGAAGAGACCTGCGCTTGTCAGTTTACTTCCACCAAAGCCATGGAGAAGGAGGCAGCCATAAAGATATGGGGATGCTATGTGGAGAGACATGGTGTCCGCTACAGGACCATGCTGAGTGATGGCGACTCAGTTGCTTTTGCTGCCCTCCCAACGCTTCAACCGTATGGGGAGAACAGACCCATCAGGAAAAACAAGTGCATAAACCATGTGCACCAGAGGATGGGCAATGCATTGAGAAAACAAGCACAGGAGGCTAGCCTGACTGCAGACAAGTGCCATAAGCTGCAGAAGTACTTCCGCAGAGCCATTTTGGACAACAAGGGAAAACAAAAGGAAATGGAAGACAGAATCTTGGCCAGCCTTTTCCATTGTTCATCGACTGACGAGGACACTCATCATGGAGGCTGCCCTGACGGTGTGGATTCCTGGTACTTTTATCGAAAAGCCCAGGCTCATGGAGAAGCACTTGACCTCACGCACAGAACCTGACGATTTCCCTCAGCAGAGACGTTGCCGGGCTTCTTATTCCTCTCTACAAGAGGGTGAGCAGCAGTGACCTGCTGAAGAAAAATGTTCATGGGAAGACACAGAACAACAATGAATCTGTGAACAACGTCATATTTTGTCTAATTTTTGCATTATTATGTATAGCAAACAATAGACTTCATAGTAAAAACAATTATTTTGTATTTCTTGACACTTTATTTTTTACTTTGTATGCAACACTTTGGACCACCATTTCTGAGAATGACCCATATCTTCTCTTCAAAACATCGTTCAACCAGTAACAAGCTTCACGGCTCCTTGTGACTTCAACCAGTTAGAAACAATGGTGGACACTGCTCGATTCATGGCGGTGGAGGAGATACCTGATCGGAAATTTTCCTCACTTCTTCAGCACATAGTATCTCTCTCTCTTTCTCTCTCTCTCTCTCTCTCTAATATCTGATCTCTCTCTCTCTCTCTCTCTCTCTCTCTTTCTTTTCCTCACACTCACACATGCACACAATATTTGTTTTAAGCACTGATGATTAATGAAACTGATCTTTTTTTTTTAAAGCCTAATTTTAGTAGAGGAAATACACTGCAAATGTCACATGTGTATGTGTGTGTGTGCGAGCGCGCGCAAATACCAAGTCAAAACTCAACATTTAAAACAACACCTTAATAGTTTTGAAAAAAATCCATCACAGCTGTGCATTCATGAAGGCTATTTTTTATGTAGTATTAATTAATACCGCACCGCAGGAAAAAAAACTCCTTAACATTTGGATTGGGAGTAAAAAAACTTCATAACCTTTTGCTTGGGAGAGAAAAAACTTCATGTTTTTTTAGGTTGGGAAACACTGCTAGCTGAATTCCCTTCACGGCGGTAAGAGCCGATAGCTGTAAAGCTTTCAACTCTGCAGAGAATACAGAACTGTCATCCGGAAGACGGGCCGAAAAGGCCATATCGAGTTTAGGACCTGTGACAGAGGCTGATGCCACTTTACTTTCAGCTTTCAAAGGAAGAAGCACATTTCGCAATGTATATGCCCATCAAACCCATCAAATGGGGCATGAAAGTGTGGTGTGCCGCCGAATCCAACACAGGATATCTTCTCCAGTTTGAAGTGTACACGGGGAGGAGAGCTGATGGCACACAACATGGTCTGAGCCATGATGTGGTGATGAGACTGTCTTCCCCTTTCTTTGGACTGCATCATCACCTGTATTTTGACAAAAACAATTTCCTCTGTGACGCTGATGACCGATCTACTGGCAGAAGGCACATATGCGTGTGCCACCGTCCGATCCAACCGGGTTGGCCTGCCAGTAGGCATGAAGCAGCACCGAAAGCTGACAAAGGGGCAGAGCCTTGTCTTTCAGAAGGACAACGTATCAGTTTGGCACGACAAGAGAGATGTCAAATTCCTTTCTACCAACTGCAGCAACGAAGACAACAGTGTGCTGAGGTGGGACAGGACCCAGCAAGCCAGAGTTGCCGTGCCATGCCCATCTGTTGTCAAGCTCTACAACGAACACATGGGCGGAGTTGACAACTCAGACCAAATGCGAGGCTACTACAACACTGTGCAGAAGAGCCGCAGATACTGGAGATATTTGATGAGCTTTGTGTTCGACGCCTGCATCAACAATGCCTACATTCTGTACGACCAGACTGTGATGGACAAACCCAAGACGAGCTACGCCCTCCTCGACTTCTGTCTTGATCTTGCGGATCACCTCATCGGGGGATTTTCTTCGAGGAAGAAGCTTGCACCCAAGAGAAAGGCACAGACAGTCAACGAGGCCAACATTGGAGTTTTCAAATAGATAGCAACTAAGATGCCACATTCGCCAGGATGACATAGCTGCTCCCTACATGTCACTCAATTTGGTCAATGTGGTATTGGTGAAAGGAAGTTGACCTTCTGTTCACAGAACGGAGTGTAAACAACAGCTGACAGGGATTAACAAAAAAAGTATATAAAAAAAAAATCCAAAATTCTTTCTGGGACGGAAATCCATCAGGGACGGTAGAAATCCCACCCCTGGGGTTTAGGCAAACGTGGGTGGAAGAATGAACAGCTTGGTGAAATGGTTGAGTTTCTCAGTGGAGAATATGTTCGCCGAGAAATGGAAGAATCGGAAGGTTTCATGTGCACAAGTTGCACAAACAATATGAAGTCGTCGTTCAAGTTTGTCTCCCTCTTAAAAAGGTTTACGCCAAAGTTTCTAAACGGATGCCGAAAACTCCACTACAAGAGCAGGAAGAGAGATCTGGGAAAATGACGACTACAAGGAAAAATCGCGCGTTTGATTCTCCAGCTGCAGGTGTCTGCGTCGATTCAGATTCAAATTTGTCATCGCCGCGAGCGGATTCCGTATTTTTGATTCCACCTACACCCACTCGTCCCAGTCCCAAATCAAGAAGGAACGAAAACATTCCTCCAGGCCTGACCTCCCTGTCTTCAAAAGAAAAAGAGATGTTGATTGCAGCAGTGGATTTGGGGAGTGTGGAACAACTGTTGCCAGTGTTGACACATAGTCCTGGAATAGAAGAGGCCATGAAGGTATATTTCATTAGTGAAATACATGACATTTCCAAAGAATTAAGCAGCATGCAGGAAAATCTGGCCTCCTGTCGTCAACAGCGAACTATGGAAAGTTTAAAACACCCGGACTTCTTTAGCAAAATCTACAATGAGCTGAAGTCCAGGTAAGTCAACTTTGTACTAGAGCTTTGTGAAGAAGGCCCTCTGTTAGTCTGTATTGTTTTTACTTTTGGTGACTGTTGGTCTGTCTTGTGAATTCGAACGTGGTTCCAAAATCAGCATCCTATAGGGTAGGTGTTCCCAATTTGCCTTGATCATCCCTGTCTCATACAATATTAGATTGGAATTTTAAAATCTTTTAATGTGAATTCGATACTGTTACAATGTCTAATTTATTTAATGTTGATGTAAATGTTAGAAAGGTGTTTTTGACAATAAGGCGAACTACACAAGACACATACCTGAGGTGGTTCCAATATAGAATACTACATAGAATTTTTCCCACTCAACGCCTGTTATTTTTGATTGTTTGTTTGTTTATTTGTTGCTTAACGTCCAGCCGACTACGCAGAGCCATATCAGGACGAGGAAGGGGGGGATGAAGGGGGCCACTTGTCAAGCGATTCCTGTTTACAAATGCACTAACCCATTACTTGTGTCCCAGCAGGCTTTAGTGAAACTAAATTAATACCTACTGGAAGATTACCAGTTTCCAGTATGTTAAAATAGGCTTAACCTATCTACTGCTGGACTTACATCAGAACACTAACAGATTAAACTATACATGAATCGCGAGACAAGCGGCAAGAGAAGAGATTTTTGGAAAAAATACAGGTGAATGAGCAAGAAGGCAGAAAAAAGAAAAGAATTCATGAAGAAAAAGAGAGCATGACAGGAAAGAGGAACCAAAAATCTACCTAACAGCAAACTAGAAAGCTCCTGCGGTTCCAAAAACAGGAGGGGCCTTTAATTTCATAACCGCAGTGCCCCACTGCGGGAGTTATTTTTGATGAACATTTCTGACACATCACTATGTAGCTTTTGTACACAGGAAGAGGAAACCTTAGAACATTTGTTTTGGTCTGATTTCACAGAATGGTTATGCCTAAATTTCCCACATTGCAGTAATTTGAATTTGTCAAAAGAGCTTGTCATTTTAGGGTATTTAGACAACTTTCATACGGATGCTGTTTTTGATTTGTTTATTCTCCTTGCCAAACAAAGTATATTTGGAGCCAAATTAAATAAGACAGTCCCAACACTAAATGTTTTTGTGAAAATTGTTAAACAAAGGTTTTTGATCGAAAAGTATAATGCTAGTGTAAATAATTATTATGGTAAATTCGCAAAGGATTGGTGTTTATATAGACACTTTTTTCATTGATGCCATAGGATAGGGGACACCGGGGATAGTCGACCCCCGGGGTAAGTTGGACTATTGGCTTTTATTTGATTCCTTTGGTGTATTTAGACATTTTGCTCGTGTGACTACGTCACGCGACTGCCCGCCTTCCTGCACAGAAAATATGGCGCCAATCTGATGCAGATATTGGGAGGTAAGTGATAAAAAACCGATTTTGATCATTTGGAGTAAATTTGTTAAAGATTTGTTTGGATCAGATTTCAGCGCTAATGAATCGCATCGGTCAGACAAAACATATATGAACAAAACATGTATATCAACGGTTTCACTGGAAAGTGATACTTTTGCTCTGCCCAGTGTCAGTGTTTATTGCTACCCCTCCAAATATAATTTCCTGTGTTGGGGTAAGTTGGTCCTCATGTGATGGGGCACGTTGGTTCCAGGGGCCGACTTGCCCCGGGGGGTAGGGCCAACATGCCCCATATAGTGTATATTCTTTTTTTCGTGATAATACACTGTTTTTGTGTTTATTTGTTCTTTTAAATAACCGTGAGATTGATGTGTGTGTGTGTGTGTGTGTGTATGTGTGTCGGTGTGTGTGTGTGTGTGTGTATGTGTGTGTGTGTGTGTGTGAAAGAGAGAGAGAGAGAGAGAGAGAGAGAGAGAGAGAGAGAGAGAGAGAGAGAGAGAGAGAGAGAAAGCCTGTGTGCGTGCCAAATCACTGGGACACTTTGGTGATTTATTTTTTGCATTTGTGTAGGTTCCACTATGGTGAGAACAGAAAGAAAGACCAGCAGAGGATGCATGCCAGATGTAATTCGCAGGGCGATAGATCACTACCACACCACAGAAGATGGGGTGAAGAAAACTGCTGCTCTTTTCGACGTGCCAAAGACAACACTCCGACGCCAGCTTCTGAAATTTAAGAACCTGTCTGCCCCACAGCGAGAGAAAAATGTTGCAGGTCTTCCTTTAGGGTATACCCGACACCGACAGGTCTTCACTGACGAACAGGAGCTGGCACTGGTCAAGTACCTGAAAGATGCTTGTGACATATATTTTGGATTGTGCCCAATCGAGGTCCGTGTCTTGGCATATCAGTGTGCAAAGCAATTTGACATCCCTATGCCCCAGTCATGGAGTGAGAAAGAACGTGCTGGGGCTGACTGGTTTTCAGGCTTCATGAAGAGACATAAAGACTGTATTTCTATCAGAACACCTGAAGCTACCAGTATTGGTCGTGCTACAGCGTTTAAGGGGAGGTTCTAGTATAAAATATCACCAAAATCGCTTCAGTTGTGATTTTGGGGTTCTTGCAATAATGGGTAGATAAAACATTGTATAGTATTGTGGTGGAAGAAATTTCACCAAATCATTAAACCGTTAAAATGACAGTTTAACCGCCAAAAAACACTCTGCTCCTTGTTTCTTGGTCCCTAATCGTCGGATTTACACCAAAATTGGACCATTGTCCCTAACTGATCTCCAATACAAACTTTTCAAGAAGAAAAAGTTAATTATTGGCAGTTAAAAACCCGTTATAAACCGTTATTTTCTAATTTTTCACCGATCTTTATGAAATGTTGTGGTTAGGTTGGTTGTCCCTAACTGAATTTCAACAAGAATAAAAAGTTGATTTTTGGCAGTTAAAAAACCGTTAAATCCCGTTTTTTCACCAATCTTTATGAAATTTTGTGAGTAGGTCCGTTGTCCATAACTGAGTTTCAATACGTACTTTTCAGAAGAAAACCAAGCTTTTGTCAGTTATAAACCGTTATTTTCTAATTTTTCACCGATCTTTATGAAATGTTGTGAATTTCAACAAGAATAAAAAGTATCTAAACTTTGAAGCCTTTTTTTCTCAGAATGATGTTTTCGGCACCTTGCTTCGCCGTTTCCTTGATAACTCAAAATGTTCTCAACCGACTGGAACAAAACGTAGCATGGCTTTTTAGTATTCATAGGACTACACTTTGTGGAAGGCGTTTGTGGGTCGGGATAAAATCAAAGAAAATATAGCTTGTCAGTTAAAACCGTTATATGTAAATATGATGAAATCAACGTTTTAATTAAAATAACGTAATTTTGATTCCACAAAATGTAGTCCAATTACATGTTATTGTATGTTTTGAATTTCTTTAAAAAATGTGCGCTCCTTGAAGAATTATCAAGGAAACGCCAAAATCACTATTTTCGGTTTCTAGATAATGTATGTTTTTCCGTTGAATTGTTTCTCAACGGCAGTTGTCGTGACATATTAACTAACACAATATATGGGTCAGCAATGCATTTGACTTTATTTGAGCCGAAATCCATTAATATTTCCCATTCTAAATAGGAACACAACTGAAGCGATTTTGGGGATATTTTATACTAGAACCTCCCCTTAACAGAGCAAACATTGATGACTTATTTCATAAGTTGGGCACTGTAATCGACAGGTACAAGTTTGAGGCGAAGGACATATGCCGATATGGAACGTTGACGAAACGGGGGTGGTGACAGTCCAAAAGCCTCGCAAAGTCGTGGGACCTACTGGTGCCAAACAAGTTGGATCATTGGTGTCATCAGAGAGGGGACAACTAGTCACCCTGTGTGCTGCAATATCTGCAGATGGTCGTTCAGTTCCACCATTTTTTGTGTTTCCAAGGGTCAAGTTCTCTGACCATTTCCTCACAGGAGCCCCTACTGGATCTAAGGGAAGTGCACACAAGTCTGGTTGGATGACGGAAGAGAACTTCCCGAAGTTCTTGGAACATTTCAAGCATCACGTGAGACCATCAAAGGAGTCACCTGTTCTCGTACTATTGGACAATCATGATTCTCATTTGGCTATTTAAGTTCTTGACTTTGCAAAAGAAAATGGCATAATTTTGCTGTCTTTCCCACCACATTGTTCCCACAAAATGCAACCACTAGATATTTCTTTCTTCGGCCCACTGAAGAAGCGAATCTCCCAAGCACAGCAAAACTGGATGCGTTGTCACCCAGGCCAAAGCATGACAATATATGCAACACCCGGAATTGTTGGTGAAGCGTGGAAAGATACAGTGACTGTGCGCAACACTACAGCTGGTTTTGAGAAAACTGGAATCTTTCCATTCAATAAGGATGTTTTCACCGACACGGATTTTATCCCATCATCTGTCACAGATCGTCCTCCACCATTACCGGTGTCAGACTGCCCCGATATCAACACTGCAGTGGAAAACCTGGATGTGCCTGATCAAAACCCTGTCCCATGCGTAGTGGAAGTGCCAGACCATCATGACATAATGACACCTGACATAGCAAACATCTCCAATCCTACCACAAGCAGCTACTGTCCAGACAGCTCTAACCAGAGGTCCCCAGAAAACACATCAGAACATCTGCAAGAAAATATTTTCACCGAGGAACAACTTCCATTGAGTATGTGGCTGACACAAATCGTTATGCTGATCAGTTGAGTCCACAGGTGGATCAGGCAGGGCCAGACAAACCTTGAAGAGTTGAGAGCCTTCATTGGTATTTTCCTCAACATGGGATTAATCCAGAAAGCAAATCTACAGGCTTACTGGGATTCTTCTCATGAAAGTCAGTCCACACCTTGGTTCATCAAGCACTTCTCCCGAGACCGCTTCCAGCTTCTGCTCAAGTTCCTCCATTTTGCAGACAACAACATGCCAGATCAAAACCATCCCAACTACAAGCTGTACAAGATCCAGCCAGTGATAGACCACTTTCGTGAGAAATTTCTTCACTACTATCAGCCTCATTGGGACATATCCATCGACGAGAGCATGATTGGATACAAGGGAAAGACCCCTCACCTTCGCATGTTCATGCCAAACAAACGGCATACCCGCTTTGGGATCAAGCTGTGGTGTCTATCCGACAGTACCAACGGATATTTGTGCAGGTTTGAGGTTTGCAAGGGTGCACATAACCCAAGAGATCCAGAAAATGTACACGGCACCACGTATGCCCTCGTCATGTGGCTGATGCGGGACTCTGGCTTTCTAAACAAAGGCTACCACCTTTGCCTTGACAATTATTTCTCCTCACCACTGCTGTTCCAAACTCTGCATGTTCAGCAAACCACTGCTACTGGCACTGTGAGGACACACAGAAGAGGCCTTCCTCGAGACTGCATCACCAGAAGGCTGAGGAACGGGGAAGTGTCCGAGCGAAGGAAAGGACCGCTGCTGTGTGTGGCATACAAGGATGGCAATAGAAAGCCTGTTCTGCTGTCAACTGCTGCCACAGCTGGCTACTCTAAACACCAGAACAGGAGGGGCAACAGGGTCCAGAAGCCAAACACTGTTCTTCTCTACAACAGGGCCATGGGAGGAGTGGACCTGGGTGACGCCCAACTCTACATGTACCTGGCGGAGAGGAGGACCATGAAGTGGACAACAAAGGTGGCATTCTCTCTGTTTGGCAGGGCAATCCTAAACAGCTACCTGCTCTACAAGATGAATACCTCTTATGCCCCTGTACTGTCCAGGTACCTGTTTATGGTGTCTGTGGTGGAGAGCCTGGCTGGTAACTACTACCCACCACAGAATTATATACGAATGGCCTGTGATTGCCTTGGACCGAGAGGAGATGACAAGAACGGCTGTCGAGACGCTTGGATCGCCCATCGCCTCATCGCCCAGAAAGCCTCTACGATCACCAGCTACAGGGAAAACCGCTTCAACAATTGTTTGTTTGTTTGTTTATTTGTTGCTTAACGTCCAGCCGACTACGCAGAGCCATATCAGGACGAGGAAGGGGGGGATGAAGGGGGCCACTTGTCAAGCGATTCCTGTTTACAAATGCACTAACCCATTACTTGTGTCCCAGCAGGCTTTAGTAAAACTAAATTAATACCTACTGGAAGATTACCAGTTTCCAGTATGTTAAAATAGGCTTAACCTATCTACTGCTGGACTTACATCAGAACACTAACAGATTAAACTATACATGAATCGCGAGACAAGCGGCAAGAGAAGAGATTTTTGGAAAAAATACAGGTGAATGAGCAAGAAGGCAGAAAAAAGAAAAGAATTCATGAAGAAAAAGAGAGCATGACAGGAAAGAGGAACCAAAAATCTACCTAACAGCAAACTAGAAAGCTCCTGCGGTTCCAAAAACAGGAGGGGCCTTTAATTTCATAACCGCAGTGCCCCACTGCCCCACTGCGGGAGCTTCAACAATTCATTTCAAGCCCCTGCAAGCCTCCACTATCACCGCCAGGACATAAACAAGTGCCTGACAGACTACCTCCAAAAGCCAAACAAGAAACTGGAGGTTTGTTTGTTTGTTTGTTTGTTTGTTTATTTGTTGCTTAACGTCCAGCCGACTACGCAGAGCCATATCAGGACGAGAACTGGAGGTTGTTCTTGCTGACTGCCGCAATGACACGACTGATGGTCATCTCATCGCCCTTGGTCTGATCTACTACAGAGTGACAGGTAATTAATTTCGTTTGTTCGTTAGCTCGTTTTACTTCCATGTATCTTGGGGTAGATGTAAAGAAGACTGGTCACATTATACTGACACCAGCAAACCAGGGTCGGCAACGGGATAAATAATATGGGCACGGCCCAATGCTGGATTCGAACCCGCGATCTCTCTATCACGGACCCGACGCTCTACCGACTGACCTATCCAGCTCCCTAGTAATCAATTTCATTAACTTCAAATTCAATAGTCTCTGAGAAAAATCCAACGTTACAGTTTTTATGGACCTGTAGTTGATAGAGGGTCAATAAATAGACACACTTTTGCTACGCATGTGAGTCAAAAAGTAGAACAATGTTTGTGAATTACTTTGTAGTGTTGTTATTGAATGAACATGTTCTGTTCTTTATTTTTCCAGGGCCATATTGGAGTCTCTTTGGGCAGCAGTCCACATTACCTCGATTTCTACAAGTATGTGGAGAAAATCCATCAAGCGTTGCAGCTGTGGCACCAGGATTCATCACCCCTCCTGCAACCAGACTGTCCACCCCTCTTCCCCGACATCGAGTTCCTTCACCATGGGGAGATTTTGCAGTCCATTCTGACCATTGATGAGGAGAAGGCGGTTGTTGTGAAGTCTGTCCTGCAGAAAATGTGTGCTGCCATGGTTGCTGTCACAGAGAGGCAGCTGTATGACTTCCTGCCAGGGGGGAACTACTACAACATCCAGGATCAACACAGACGAGAAAAGCTGAAACATTCACAGATTACCAACCTGGTGGCAGAAGAGTATTTTGCAGACTTGGATTTTTCACTGTTCAAACGGCGAAGCTCCAGCCTGTTCCACCACTCAACAAATCCGCAGAAGACCAAGAAAAACTGCTGAAGTTGTCTGCACAGAAAGCCCCTGCTCTTCGCAAGCTACACGTTCAAGCTGAACAGGCGGCAGTAGAGAAGAAGAGAGAACTTCTGCAGGAGGTGGAGAGACAAAAGCAGGCAGCTGAGGAGAAGAAGAACCAGCAGGTGTTGTCCATTCTGGATACCCTCAAGACCCACAGTGGCCCCTGTACATCCGTGGCTGACATCGACCTGGTGATTGAGCGCTACACCACCAATGCTACACTCAAAGCAGCACTGAGAGCAGAGATTTTGTTGCTGACATCGACCTGGCGATTGAGCGCTACACCACCAATGCTACACTCAAAGCAGCACTGAGAGCAGAGATTTTGTTCCAGAAACTCGTCCTCCACAAGAAATCCAATCTGCTGAGAGTTACAGGCTCTCCACTCACCCTTGCCAACAGACTGAGACAATTCCTTGGGGGTGATGCTCTTGTACGTCTGCCACCTGTCAGGGATGAAGTCGCTCAGACCAGGAAACGAGCGCGGAGAGAATTGTTTCCCGATTCAGAGTCTGACGCAGCCAGTGAGTCTGACGCAGCCAGCGAGTACAGTGAGGCAGAGCAGTCCCAAACTGAGCAGCCAGAACCATAACAAGAGTTTGAAAGGAACTTCAAGTTCACTGTAGAAGGGGAAATGGTTTCCGTCTACTACGTGGAGGACTTCTTCATTGGTGAAGTGACCGCCATCACCAGTGAAGATGAAGCGCAGGTCAACTTCCTTGTCAAGGCAAACAGCAGACAGGGCACTTCCATGTACAAGTGGCCAAGCAACCCAGACAGAGCACTTCCATGTACAAGTGGCCAAGCAACCCAGACAGAGCACTTCCATGTACAAGTGGCCAAGCAACCCAGACAGAGCACTTCCATGTACAAGTGGCCAAGCAACCCAGACAGAGCACTTCCATGTACAAGTGGCCAAGCAACCCAGACAGAGCACTTCCATGTACAAGTGGCCAAGCAACCCAGACAGAGCACTTCCATGTACAAGTGGCCAAGCAACCCAGACAGAGCACTTCCATGTACAAGTGGCCAAGCAACCCAGACAGAGCACTTCCATGTACAAGTGGCCAAGCAACCCAGACAGAGCACTTCCATGTACAAGTGGCCAAGCAACCCAGACAGGGCACTTCCATGTACAAGTGGCCAAGCAACCCAGACAGAGCACTTCCATGTACAAGTGGCCAAGCAACCCAGACAGAGCACTTCCATGTACAAGTGGCCAAGCAACCCAGACAGAGCACTTCCATGTACAAGTGGCCAAGCAACCCAGACAGAGCACTTCCATGTACAAGTGGCCAAGCAACCCAGACAGGGCACTTCCATGTACAAGTGGCCAAGCAACCCAGACAGAGCCACAATTTCTTCTTCAGTGGATTTTGCTCGGAACTTGAGGCTGGCTCCTTCATCGTCGTCCGGACGAACGTTCCTTGTGGAATCCCCTGCTGGTCTATCGGACTTGTACGAAGAATTTCAGGACTACTTGAAAGATAACTTTGAGCTGTGAATAGATTTTTGATGCAAGTTGTAACAATGTCAAATCCCTGCAGTTTTTTGGAAAAATGTTTGCGTACTGTACACTGAAAGTGAACGATCGTCTCCTGAAGCTTGGAGCCTGAACAAAGCGTCTACTGGAAAAATATATTATACAAGTAACCTTCAGAGGCATTTTATTCATGACTAACAGTATGTGTTCCTTATGATGAACAGAGACTGGAGGCCTAATGTGAAAATTCCATCTACAAAAGTTCTGAAGATATGCGTATTTAAAGTTGACTTTTTTTTACCATGAGGCGACTAGATATCATGACTAAATCGTATTTTAATAATTGACATTTTGTCTTATTTTAGCATGTGTATATGTTGCTTAGGTTGTACACAAGCTGTTGACCAAAAATGAAAGCTCTGCGTGCGATAGATTTGAAGATACTGATTTTCAAAGTTGACTTTTAATACTGTGCGGCCACTGAAAATTGACTAAAAATTGTCTTCAGAAGCAAATACTTTGTAAAATACTGACACTAAGCACTGTTTAAGCATGAATATGTGTTGCTTAGTATGTATGGAAACTGCAGGCCCATTTTGAAATCTCTATCTGCAATAGATTTGAAGATATTGGTCCACCAAGTGTACATTTGGGTAAAATAGCGTTTTTTCCATTGTGCAAATTGATGTTTTTGCCAAGTTTGAAGCTCTGTAACTTTTTTTCAAATGAAGTGTAGGGCCTGAAAAAAAATAGGCTAAGTTAATATGTACTACTGTGCAAGGAAATTCATTGTGAGACATTTGTGTCCCATACATTTTGAATTGCAGACCTGCCAACATGGTACCCTGAACAATTTTTACACGCTTTCCAGTTGATTTTGAAGCCACTTTAGCATGGCATTTCTCCCAATACGTTCACGCTGACACTACTGTTTTTTCTGATGTGTGCTGTCATGTACTTATATTTTACAAATATGCCATTCTCTGTACTGTACTTTGTTATTGTATGAAATGACAGGGGTGTAAATATGATAAAATATTTGTCGATCGTGACATGGGCGCTGGGTCCCGACTTTGATGGGCAATATCTCAGGACCAAATAAAGCTAGACACTTACTGTTTTGTTTGTGTTTCTTGTATTTGTGTGTAGTTTAAAAAAAACAACAACATTTCAACAGTGCTCACATAAATGAAAATTTTCACTGCTGGCACCTACATAGATGATGATCAGGGTGATGTCACGTTTGAGGTCATTCCGAGAGCTACCAAGAAGGGTCATCCGTTGCTGGTGGATTCCGACGGGTATACATACGGTGTACATAGGCAGGGCCGTGATGTCGTTACATAGCGCTGTACCACACGCAACCGCACTGTCAACTGCTCGGCGATGGTTCAGCAGGAGGGCGCTGTGTTTACACCCCGCCAGCAGTCACATCAGCATGCTGCCGGATCTGGGACTGCCGTGAAGGCAAAGCTTTCAAGGGATGTCAAGGATATGGCCAGGGACAACCCGTTCCAGTCGGCATACACCATCGCTGAGACACCGCTCCATATTCGGGGGCGGCCCCCGAATAATGTAACAATTGTTACATTATTCGTTTTTGTTACATTATCCGTTGTATCACAGACCTCTAAATCTTTCAAACAGTCTCTCTCTCTCTCTTAGTCTCTCACCTATCTCTCTCTATCTCTCTTCTCTCTCTCTTAATCTCTCAGTCTCTCTGTCTCTCTCTCTCTTAGTCTGTCAGTCTCTCTCTCTTCTCTCTCTCTCTCTCCAGGGTCCCCACTGGTTTTTAGAAACAAAATTCCATGACTTTTCCATGAACCTCAATAACATTTTCCATGACTAGATCCACAGGTCGCCATTTCCAAACACGCACACTTTTTACGTCTTGTCACTGCCAGTTTTGACACTGGCTTGCTTTGCACTGAATTTGAGTCAGTTTCTACGCAGTGTCTCTTCGACAAGCAAGTCAAGCATTTGCTACGCAGTCAGATTATCGGTAATGTTTGCTGGTCCTGTCATTTCACTAAACTGGACCAGCCACTGTTTGTATCCATCTGCACTTTCGTAAATTCTGATTCGTAACCGTCACTGTGACTTGACGAACTGTCATTTTTTTCCATCGCGAAAGTCACTGTGACTTGACGAACTGTCATGTTTTCCATCGCGAAAGTATTTTATCGATGCAAAAACAAAAGCAGAAAACTTCGACGAAACAGACTCAAATGCAGCGCAGACGACACAACGAGATAACGGAAGGAAGTGAGCCTCGCTTTGGCTCAAGTGCCGTTAAAAATACCGTTATTCTCGTATGCAAATACGAACGAGAAGTTGGTCATACGAACAAGCCTTGTGCTGGCGACGCAAATCGCCGTTGGCTGGCAAAGGGGGGAAAATGGCTGGGCGACAAAAATCGCCTCTGGTGTGCTAAAGGTTAAATTTTTTTCTTTCTTATTTTTGTTAAATTTCATGACTTTCTATGGCTTGAATTGAAATTCCATGACTTTCCAGGCCTGGAAAATTAAAAATCAAATTCCATGACTTTCAAGGTTTTCCATGACCCCTGTCTCTCACACTCTCTCTCTCTCTCTTAGTCTCTCAGTCTCTCCCCCCAATCCCTCCTTCCTCATCTCTGTCCATGCATCCCTCTGACATCTCATGAAAACAGCTGAGCTAATTCGAAGTCGAGGTGTGTGTGTGTTTTTAACAGAACGATGAAGCTGCTAAATATCTGCGGGTAGTCCATGCCGGCAACATATTCGACGTGGTCACTGATATCCATGCCCAAGCGTTAAAACACAGCGGCTACAAGAAAGTACTCGAATATGCCCAGCGTCACTATCATGCCATTTTCCGTACCTTTGTTCAGTTCTTTCTTTCTTTATTTGGTGTTTAACGTCGTTTTCAACCACGAAGGTTATATCGCGACGAACCTTTGTTCAGTTGTTTTGTACAAACTGTCGAACATGTCAACTGAGTCAGCCTGAGGTGTCCAGACCACCCCTGCGTCCAATAGTTGAGAAGGATTTCTTAGAACGTGTCCAAGTTGATCTCATTGACACGAGACACAATCCTGACGGAGAGTTCAATCACATTTGCCACTTTTTGGATCATTTCAGCAAGTACCATGTTCTATTTCCCTTAAAATCTAAATCAGCAGTCGAGGTGGCTGGGCTCATAGAAGAAAGGGTCTTAGCTTATTTTGGACCCCCCCCCCCCCCCCCCCCAATATTCCATTCAGACAATGGCCGAGAATTTGTAAATCAAATTATTCCGGTCATAACTTCCGGTCATTGCCAGCAGACGTGTGTGTGTGCGTAGTATGGTGATTTGTGAGACGGATCGTCTAAATGCTCAAGTATATAATAAGAGCTGCGCGTTTTAACGATTCTTGTATTCTTTGTATCGATCAAACGCGCACACATCGATCGATCGATGTGTGCGCGTTTGATCGATCCACCAAACGCGCAGCGCGATCGCGCAGATCGATCAAACACCTAACACCATACTAATACATGGTGGCAGCTCTGGTGCCCCAGTGTGAACATCTTACAACTTACAAGTGTTTTCTGTGCCAGCTCTTGTGTGTGTGACACTGACAGCTTCTGATCATCGGAACTGTACTACCTGGAACTTTGTGACTGTGATTGTGATCTATGTGATTCTGGAACAGTGACTAACCATTAGTAACTGTGTCATTCCCTGTCTTCAACTGGATTACTGAATAATTATCCTGGACACTATCCTGACCACCAGTGACTGTGTCTCTGACAGTAATGCTAGTGTTGTACACGGATGCACAATCCGGTAAGTGGTATCTTTCTCAATTTAACACGCACACACAACCCACATGGCTGATGCACCACAAGATGGACTGGTCTTCAGATGACAAGGCACAATCACTCCAAGATTTTAAGCAGCTCTGTGACATGTGGTTTAAAGTAAAAAAAACACTGAGAAAAAACTGCAACACAACTACATCATGTTGTGGCTTGGCAGTGAAGGTTTACGTCTACTCAACACATGGAACCTCACTGTCGAACAGCTCGAAGACCCCAAAAACATCTGGGACAGATTGCAGCTACTCCAACCACCACAAAATTTCCGCATTCATCGGCTAGAAATGCAGCGACTGACGCAACGGACAGGGGAGTCGGTAGAAGATTTTTGCACAAGATGCAGAACAAAGGCCATCAAATGCAAGTATACTGACAAAGCCGCAGAAGATGCGAGTTTTAGAGCAACTGATCTTTGGGACATCTATTTCCACCGTACAGCGTGAACTCCTCTCTCGGGACAGCACCCTGACCCTCGCTACAGCCCTAGAACTAGCAAAGTCACACGAGGCTACAGCGAACCATATGCGTCAAATGCAGGAATTGACAGCTACAGGCTCGACCATCGACGCCATCAGAGCAAAGGACAGCAGAGCATGCGGCAACTGCGATGGAAACCACCCACCTCGACAGTTACGGCACTAAAAGCTCAAAATGCCTCAGGCCCAACCACTGGCAGAAGGTATGCCGCTCGAGCACCAGCGGTAGCACAGACAGACCTGGACAGAGTCTTGGCAACCAACACAAATCCTGAAGACGGCGACGCAGTCGACCTGGCCACCAGCAAGGCGGCAGGAAACACATCAATGTCGTGCAAGACCTCAGCGATGATGAACTTACAGCCGACATCGCAAGCCTAGATTTCTCGAGCATCGAGACAAATAACGGAGACAACCGGGATGAGCTGTACGCCAGCCTGGACTTTCTTTCTTTGGTGTTTAACGTCGTTTTCAACCACGAAGGTTATATCGCGACGGGGAAAGGGGGGAGAGGGATAGAGCCACTTGTCAATTGTTTTTTGTTCACAAAAGCACTAATCAAAAATTTGCTCCAGGGGCTTGCAACATGTATAGTACAATGTATTACCTTACTGAGAGAATGCAAGTTTCCAGTACAAAGGACTTAACCTTTCTTACATACGGCTTGACTACAATCTTTACAAAAATTGACTATATTCTATACAAGAAACACTTAACAAGGGTAAAAAGAGAAACAGAATCCGTTAGTCGCCTCTTACGACATGCTGGGGAGCATCGGGTAAATTCTTCCCCCAAACCCGTGGGGGGTACGCCAGCCTGGACATCAAGTATACAATGCCAGCATCCCTTAAAGTCAAGGTTGACATGGGAGCCCAGGGAAACATACTCCCACTCCGCATCTATCGGCGAATGTTTCCCGAGCAGCTCAACCCTGAGGGTTTCCCGGCAGCAGGCGCCACAGAACTACGTAGCACTGTACTACAAGCGTACCGTGAACGGGACACTCATCAAGTAGTTTGGAGTCATCACGATCCAATGCAAATTTAAGGACACAGAATGGCATGACGCAGAATTCTTCATCACAGAAAGTGATGGTCCAACCATTCTGGGACTATCAAGCAGCAGAAAGCTGAATTTAATCACCATTCACAGTGCCATTCAGACAGCAGCACCACCAGCATTTAAGCCTGTCAAGAACGCCCGTGCCCGCAATCTCCAGTCCAATCTCCCACACCTGGCCAAACCAACTCCATACAACAGGAAAGCGTGCAGGAATCTCCAAGTCCGCCAACAAACTCAAAAGAAATACCACGATCGTTCAGCCCGAGACCTTCCTCCACTCCACAGGTTCAGAATCAGATGCAAGAAAACAACGGCACATGGATACCAGCAACTGTCGTCAACAAGAGGCCTGAACCAAGATCATACACAATCCGGACACCCAATGGTGGCATCTACCGCCGCAACTGAAGACAGCTGCGAGACCTGCCCACCACGCAGAAACGCCTCACATGGGCAGACCAACAACAAGATGCCAGCCTCAAACCGCCTTGCCTAGACACCCCACAACCTGTGAACAACACGTCACCCCAACGCTGTGACAACACCAAGTCGACAGTTCCACTAACCCTTCGACGATCCAACAGACACACACAACAACCACAGTGACTCATTCAAACAATGTAGCTAACAGAAGTACTTGCAAGAAAGAAGCAAGAAAGAAGAGCATGCATGAAAACAGCAAGTTTTCCTGAAGAAGAGGAGAAACACACGTATACACAATGTGTTTTACATGTTTTAACATTTATAATCACACAACAATACAATCCTCACACAGACACATGTGAAGTGTTGTCAATGTGTATTTTTATGTTGTTTTATGTACCACGTACGAAGTAGTATGTGTATAGTCAATCTTTAACCTCAATGTAAATTACATTGTAATTTTCTAATTATAGTTGAAACAAACTGGTAAGAAAAAAGTCAAAGAACTGACTGAACAAAGTCAAAGTACTGTGTGACTCCTCCAGACATTACTTTCAATTAATGACTATCTGGTGGTTTCAAGAAAGTACTCTATCTGTGACACTTATATAATGCAGAACAGTGCCAAACAGCACCACCAGCTTCCAAGACACTGCTAGTAGCGTTTTACGTGTCCTCAGCCACTGCAACCACGACTCTTGTGAAAACAGTCAAAGAACAGTTCCTATCACCCTTGGTGTTGATAATATAATATCTTTTGTGGTTGTAGGTTATCCTATATTACTTAGTAAGAAGTGACACTATGTTCAAGGTTTGTACAGTGTATTATACTTGCTTTCCAAAAAAGAGGGGATGTAGTAAGTACTATCAACTGTGCCACCACCCAGCCTCTCCCAGCTTATCTCTCAGGTCTACCTCTTCCCACGGTCTGGTATCATCAGTTAGAATAAGAGTACATTGTGCACCCTAAACTTCTTCCAGCACAGCATCCTTATGCCAATGAGTTTCACTCTGTGCTCAGCTCTGTTACTGTATGCTGCTTATATCTTATGCTCCATACTTTAATGAATAAACTTAGTGATAGACATTCGTCTGATGTTATACTGATGTGGCCGAGAGTGTGACCCTACGATAGCCTCCGAATACAAACACCTAACACATACTATTACACGCGCCTAACAACAGCACTCCCTCACTCCTTTTGCATCATTACGCTATAACAACTGACAAAGTCAACATCGGACACTTAGGATGCACAACGACACACCAGCATACCAACAGATACAAGTAAACACTCGCTGGCTTATCGGTAAATTAAAAAAAACATATTTCCTTTAATAAACCATGTTCTAATCAGAAATTGTCAGCAATTCTCAAATCAGAGGTTTCTTGCGCTGATGATACAAGGTATGCTTGTTAAAACTTAAATATGTTTAAATTTTAACAAGCATCATGTTGTAATTGTAAATGTAATGAAGTTTGAATGATTGCTGTTTTTGTTGTCAGAAATAGCAGTGATAAAAGGTTCTCCCAAGTTTACTCTAAAAACTGAAGCAAAGGCCAAAATTTGGACACTAAAACGTTTGTTTTCCTTCACCGCTCATCCAATTTTGTTCAAATTAAACTACTTGTGTTCAGCTTCTACAAAATGATACCTATTTAAAGTATTTTGCAACAGCGTGTTCAGTTTGAAATTTAAAGTTTGACAGAGCATGTTCTGTCAAATTGGACGCTTAAATCACAGTGGAGCTATGAATTTAGTTCAATGTTATAACATCTTGGTTAAAACACATGCCGACGAACATTTTCGTTGTTAAAAGTAGATCTAATTCGAGCTAATTCTATCTAGATGTCGGAAGGACGAAGCGCTGCACTGTCAGTGTCACTATAATGACTATTCCTCTCACTCTCAGTATTAGAACAATCGTACTTTTTATCGCTTGCACAAGTTTACAACAGACACAAACACAGCTGAAACCACGGACAGACAAATACAAACCTACCTTCGTACACATGTAACCATTCTGCCACCTCTTTCATATATTTGAAGTAACCTGCAGCATGGCAAGATTCAACAGTACCGCTCATTCTATCGACAAACATGGCTGAATTCGCCACGCGAGCTCAGCTGCGAACGACAACGAGGCCGTCCGTTCACGCCGGTGTAACACGAGAAAATTACTCCCACGAGATTTTTACTCCGGAGTAAACATTTCGTACGAAAAAGTTACTCCCTTTACGAAAAAGCACTCCCCCATTGCACGAGAAAATTACTCCCCAAGACAGGTGAGTTCCGAGTAAACATTTCGTACAAAAATGTGACTCCCCTGACGAATAAATAACGAATAAATTACTTCACCCCAACACGAGCAATTTATACTGTTCAAAAAAAGAAACGCATAGCTTGTAATATTTGGTTAATTTAATTATATGGCTACAAGGATATCCACCAAACTGCAGAAAATGTTTATCTGGTCGTCGACCTTTCGTCCATTGCCACAAGTGAGCTCTGCACGTGACGCATGCGTTATCAGTGGCTACAATGTCAAAATTGCTCATTTGGCATGACCATTCGTCATGCTTCAGTGTAATCTCGTGAAACTCGGGGAATATTGAGCTCTCACCATGTCTTCCAAAACCCATAAAAGCGGATTGTTCGCCACAAAGAAATCAGACGACAATTCAGCGACGAAAGATGGCCCGATTGAGCAGAGAAGACCGCCAAATTGCATTGGGTCGTTTACAAGCAGGCCAAAGTCAAAGTGCAATCGCCAGGCACTTCCACGTGTCCCAGAGCACCATCAGTAGACTGTGGGTCAGGTTTCAAGCCACTGGCTCCGTTGCTGACTTGCCACGAGCGGGAAGACCAAGGGCGACAACTACTGCTCACGACCGCTTCATACGGCTCCGCCACCTCCGGAATCGTTTCCTGTCGGCCTCATCTTCTGTCCAGGCTCTCCCCGGGCCACACCGATTATCGGACCAGACCGTGCGGAACCGCCTGCATGAAGCTGGTTTGAGAGCTCGCAGACCTCACAGAGGAGCTGTCCTCACCCGCCGCCATCGCCAGAACCGAGTGCAGTGGGGCAACCAGCACCTTCGCTGGACCGTCCGGAATCACTGGAGACACGTGTGGTTCAGCGACGAGTCCTACTTCCTGCTCCAGCGACATGATGGTCGGAGGAGGGTCTACCGGAGAGTAAACGAATGTTACGCGCCCAACTGTGTGGATTAGGCACCCGTTCATGGTGGTGGAGGCGTCATGGTGTGGGGGGCGATCAATACCGCTGGAAGGAGCACCCTGGTGCACGTCCAAGGGCGCATAACTGCCCAGCGATACGTGGAGGAAATTCTGCGCCCACACGCCCTTCCTCTTCTGGCTGACCAGGATGCCATATTCCAGCAGGACAACGCTCGCCCGCACACAGCACGACTCACCACCCAGTTCCTCACCGACCACCATGTCCAGGTGCTTCCCTGGCCATCCATGTCGCCAGACATGAACCCGATAGAACACCTCTGGGATGAATTGGACAGACGTGTGCGCAGGCGAGAAGAAGCGCCGGCAAATCACCGCGATCTATTGCAGGCACTTCAGGAGGAGTGGGACACCATCCCACAGCAAGATATCCGGCATCTGATCCAGTCCATGCCCAGAAGGTGCCGGGCAGTTGTTGCTGCTCAAGACAGTCACACCCCCTACTGACTTGACAGCCTCGGCACCCAATTGTATTGATTGACTGATTGATTTGAAGATGCAAATGAACTGTGTGTGCATTCAACTGTGTCCATACCAAATTTCAAACAAATAATCTAAATATTGGATTTTCTGTTAATTTTTTAGAAAAATAAAACAAATTTGGCAAGTAGCAACTATGCGTTTCTTTTTTTGAACAGTATAACTTCCCATGCCAGGTGTACGAAATTTTTACTCCCTTGTCTCCTGTTAGTCTTGGTGGTGGAAGGGGTGGAAGGAGGGTAGCGCGACATTCGTGTGCGCGAGATCACTTATTGGCATTATCCCTTCGCCCGCATCCCATTTTTGCGTACAAGATTTTTACTGGAAGTAAAAACAAGTCGCGTAAGACGAAATTACAACATTTAGTCAAGCTGTCGAACTAACACTGAGAATGAAACTGAACTCACTGCATTTTTACAGCAAGAGCGTATACTCGTAGCATCGTCAGTCCACCGCTCGATGCAAAGGCAGTGAAATTGACAAGAAGAGCGGGGTAGTAGTTGCGCTGAGAAGGACAGCACGCTTTTCTTGATCTCTATTCTTTTTAACTTTCTGAGCGTGTTTTTAATCCAAACATATCACATCTATATGTTTTTGGAATAAGGAACCCACAAGGAATAAGATGAAATTGTTTTTAAATCGATTTCGGAAATTTTATTTTAATAATAATTTTTATATTTTTAATTTTCAGAGCTTGTTTTTAATCCGAATATAACATATTTATATGTTTTTGGAATCAAAAAATGGTGAAGAATAAGATGAACGTAAATTTGGATCGTTTTAAAAACAAATTATTTTTTTTACAATTTTCAGATTTTTAATGACCAAAGTCATTAATTAATTTTTAAGCCACCAAGCTGAAATGCAATACCGAAGTCCGGCCTTTGTCGAAGATTGCTTGGCCAAAATTTCAATCAATTTGATTGAAAAATGAGGGTGTGACAGTGCCGCCTCAACTTTTACAAAAAGCCGGATATGACGCCATAAAAGGTATTTATTGAAAAAAAGAAAAAAAAAGTCCGGGGATATCATTCCCAGGAACTCTAATGTCAAATTTCATAAAGATCGGTCCAGTAGTTTGGTCTGAATCGCTCTACACACACACACGCACAGACAGACAGACACACACACATACACGTACACCACGACCCTCGTCTCGATTCCCCCTCTACGTTAAAACATTTAGTCAAAACTTGACTAAATGTAAAAATGGGGAGTACAAATTTCGTGGAGGGAGTAATTTTTTCGTGCCTTGGGGAGTTCTTTTCTCGTAGTACGAAAAGTGTACTCGGAGTAAGAATTTCGTACGAAATATTTACTCCGGAGTACATTTTTCCAGAGACTGGATAAAACAGAAATCCTAAACAAAAAACATTCACAAACACAACCAATTAACTTAAACAACGCGATGCACAGTCTCAAAACGATATCGGACATACCGCACTACCGCAACTGAACACTCGGCGATGACCACTCCACCCACAACTGACGTCACGGGCCTTACTGCGCCAATCAGAACAGCTTTGTTGATCGCTTAATTCACCACTCGACAAACCCCGAGCCAGTGAGAGCGGCACACGTCACACCAATGAGATTCAACTTCAACACTGATGATTCAGCATACGTCATTCGCTGGGTCACGTGACAACCACGGACGGGCCTGAAAGAGGGTGGTTCCCGGCTCTTTTTTGGTGACGGTGTCTCTCCAGTCTCTGTTGTTACAAGCGCATTTCCCCCTCATATTCAAAGTAAAGTTTTGAGGTATTTTTCTTTCTCTCTTTGTCTGTCTAGTTTCGTTTCTTTCCGTGTTTTTTTCGCATTGTTTTCCAATTTTTCTTTTGCCTTTTCCTTCTTTTTCCTTCCATTTCACATAGACCTTTTTCTCCATCACCATTATGGGTTTGCATATCCTCTTTCTCAGGTTGATTTTGAGCATCCTTTCTGTCTTTGCTTCTTGTTTTTGGCTCACGTAAGTGTAGCCTATGCGATGGTAAACTCTGTCTGTCTGTGCGTGCGTGCGTATGTATGTATGTATGTATGTGTGTATGTCTGTGGTAGAAACTTTAACATTTTTGGCTAAACACCGAAATACTCATTTCACGTGGTTAATTTTCAAGCACCATCTTCAAATTATTGAAGCAATGATCAACATTGTGTCGGCATGTGTGTAGTTAAAGCGTGTATCCAAAGAAAACGGGTGGTGGGGGGTTTTGAAGGGGTACAAGCAGTTGACTGGTTTGTGTCGTGTTTGGCATGCAGACGGCAAGTCAGGTGTCAAGATCAGGTCAGGGGTCGCGCGAAGGATTGTGGTCCAGTTCTCACCTCGCCGATTCGCCGGGGAAGACGATTTCATGTTGTTCGGTTTCTAAGCTCCAGAAAAGTAAATAAAGAAGACACCAAAGGGAGATTTCATACAATTTGATCTGCACAGCGTGTTTCCAATGTCCACGCGAGGAAGAGCTGTCGAAAGCGCGGCAGTCAGTGTCGATCTTGCAGCCGTATCCCGGTAAGTTCAGAGACAGATCTAGTGTCTCCCACTCTCATAACGTGTCACCTACTGTTAATCAGTTTTGTTTTAATTTCTTTTTATTTCAGCAGACACGGATGTCAAACACAGTGCTAGGCAGTCACCTCTAGTGAAATGAGTTGATCTAAAGTGCCTGTAATGTTTGGATGTCTTTGCTCGTGGTTCGATTTATGTGAATTTCAAGACTTGCAGTAGAGTCTCAAGTTAAGTTTACTCTGCCCGAAAAAAACTGTCCACCATTTACTTGAACATGCAGATATAAGGAAACAGAATGAATCTGTTCTCAAAGTCAAAATGATCACGATTTTTTCCTCAGATTCAAAACATGCACTGTCATGGTTTTGTCTGTACAATTTAGTAAGTCTTAAGTACTTTGCAACAACTTCCTTGAACGTGAAAGACAGTTTTTGAATGCTAGATCTGTATCGCGTTTCATTCCAGACTCGATCCTCTCTTTGATTGTAGATCTACTGTTTGCTGTTTACGCACTATCATATGATTCGCTATGTAACGTTTGGTAAGCTTACCTTGCAACAGCTTTCTTGTCTTTGTTGGCATTTCTGGCTGTGTTGACCGTCAGAATTATTTTAAGAACCAGGCTGCTGCAGTCGACATGTTTCGCATATTGTAGGGTCACCATGCTGCATAGGTAAAGTGGCTTGTATTTATAACCTGACTATTCTGTGTGTGTTACGGAGTGAGTGAGTTTGTGTTATGTTACTGTTTGTTGATTTCTTACGGGAGCCTTGAAGCAGACCTGTTTACCCTTACGATTTTGGCGTAATTTATTACGATTTTCTGAAAAAAATACGCCATTCCGCTATCCGTGTCAAGACTACGATTTTCATAAATAAAAAAAATGTAAAAAAAAAAAAAAAATAAAAAATTTTTTTTTTTTTAATCAATCACATGTTTGGCATTGTTTTTTTCAATGGCAAAATGGGGTGAAAAAGCACAGGACTGACCAGAGATCATGTCTGTCTGATGAGACGCTGGAGAGCCTTATTCTAGTGGTGAAGTCTCGCCCTCACTCATTCGGCAAGCGCAAGTACAGTAGAGAAGCGCTTGACACACTGAAAAAGGCCTACTACGAGCAAAAGAAAAAGAATCAGTGATGCATGTGCTTTTGATGTGATCTTCTTTGAAATTATGATGACTTCAAAAACTGACTGATGTGTGAATGATGGATATATACATGTGCATGATTGCGTTTCGCAGACACAGTTGTCATGTGCGTTGTAATTGCCGACGAATGCTGGATGATTACTATTTTTGTGCCAGGATTACTATTTTTGGGGCTGAGCATTACTCCAAAACACTTATGGGCGTAAACAGGTCTGCTTGAAGGCTTCGCCTCTTGTTCTTCTTTTGTTTAGTTCCTCGTTTTGTGTGTGTGTAACTACCTCCTTCTACCTCCTTCGTTGTTGTTCTTCGTTTTTTTTCCTTTTTTTGGTACCATCTTTTTTGCTTTCTTTCCTTTTTGGCTCACGTAAGTGTAGCCTATGCGATGGTAAACTTTGTCTGTCTGTGCGTGCGTGCGTATGTATGTATGTGTGTATGTCTGTGGTAGAAACTTTAACATTTTTGGCTAAACACCGAAATACTCATTTCACGTGGTTAATTTTCAAGCACCATCTTCAAATTATTGAAGCAATGATCAACATTGTGTCGGCATGTGTGTAGTTAAAGCGTGTATCCAAAGAAAACGGGTGGTGGGGGGTTTTGAAGGGGTACAAGCAGTTGACTGATTTGTGTCGTGTTTGGCATGTAGACGGCAGGTCAGGTGTCAAGATCAGGTCAGGGGTCGCGCGAAGGATTGTGGTCCAGTTCTCACCTCGCCGATTCGCCGGGGAAGACGATTTCATGTTGTTCGGTTTCTAAGCTCCAGAAAAGTAAATAAAGAATGTGCGCGCCTTCGTGAGCGAGGCTGGTACTACATATTGTTCATACGAAATGACAAACACAGGTTACAAGCGATAACGCGCAAAAGTACTGGTTTATTATTTTTCATCTGACACTAGGGATCAGTAATGTATAGATATATAGTTACAGTACCACGTAATGCGGTAAAAAAACTTATGAACAGAAAGAAAAAGAGAAAAGAAAACAAATTATTAGACATGGCAAAAGTATCAAATGCATTAACAAGACACGAGAAGTAAAAACAAGAAAAGTAAACAATCACAAGACAGGAGAAGACAAACAGACAAGAAAGTTACAATTACCAAACACTCGTTGGTTAGTCCTTCAACAACAATAAAGAGTTACGTTCTGTACGTTCAACAACAATAAAGAATTACGTTCCGTACGTTCAACAATACCATAAGCACTAAGAATACTCAAGAAACTTAGCATACATACGTTTAAAACCAAAATGGCTAGTTTCAGAAAAATACAAAACGTTGACTCATCAGGCCAGGAATACAAAGCAAACTGTCATACCAAAAAAGTCTAACGACAACGTTCCTGCGTTAATCAAAGTCACAAACAAGATATTTACTCATCCACTTTCCCTCAATAACGTTACAAGAAATAAGCCCGTTTACAAACGATCACCACAGACCGCAAGCTTCTTTTACCTAAATTCTTTTAACGTAAGGCTGAAAAAGTCGGAGAAAACGTTTCACTTCGAACTTCGTTAACCACAGAAAACACAAGTTATCATTATAAACATTAGCGACTTTCTAGCGTCTACAAAACATTGCTGTACGTTCACAACACTAGAACAGTTGAACACACAATAAAGAAACACTACAACAAGTCAGACTTTCAACTCACGTTATACATAAACAACTCACAAAGTCATTACAAAATGGCGACCAAAACACAACACAAACAAGTAACAACAAAATTACCTTATGCGCTGTGTGGGTTGACCAGCAGTACCAAAAACGTGTTGCCTCACAAACGAAGGGCACAAAACGATTCACACTTGAGAAACAACTGTCTCCAAGAACATTACGTTGACGTTAAAACATAAGAAACACTCCGTTGGTTCACTTGCTAACCTTCATACGTTTACATCAAAACCAAACGCTTCCTAAAACCCTCAGATCGACTGACGAGACAGGAGTCAAGCAGCGGTATTTATGGAAACAAAAACCTAACATGGAATAGTTATTCAAAAGTCAAAGGTCACCGGATTGACCAACCAACAACATTCCTAAGACAGAATCGGGTGAAACTACTATTTTACAACCAATCAGTAACCGATCACGCACTCCGTGCATGCCCAAAACTTAAAACGGTATATTTAACAGAAAGAAGACCAAGGAACTAGCTGACATCACAAAGCTAAAAACACGTGAGTCACACGTATTCTAAAACTTGCAACGCAGATTCGCAGGGCTCACCTCAAAATCAAAACACGGAAAAGAGCACGTGAATCTCACGGTGTTCTAGAACTAAACGACGCAGTTTGTGACGCTCCGACCAAAACCAGGTCACAACAACTGAACAAGGAGCACGTGAATCTCACGTAAAAATATTAACGCTCCACAAAACGGGTCACAACAAAGTGACACAATAAAAACACGGTTTACTTCTTTTTACATCGTGCAATGGCTTGAGCAAACGTAATTACAACAAAAGTAGGTGACTGCATGCCACATCGGCATGCACACTCCCACCGGAAATTATATTACTATAATTTACTTCAAAAAACCTTTGTACAAACACATTCCTTATATCAAAAGAAGAATAACGCAGATTTAGACATTTCAAAATTTACAACTCAAAACCATTGTGTTGCAAAACATTTACACAGCAATATTACGGTTCAATCATTTTCAGTGTTTCAACACATCTCGTTTCAACTAAATGCCGTTAGTCATTACTCGACGGCATAAAAAAAAAACCGCACCACTTAAACCATAAATGTCTGTTACATCATCTGGTATAAAAACAAACTGCAACAATCTACAACTGTCAAATTGGAAAAACACTCCAAAGTTCAATGTTCTTTCAGTTCGCTTACACAGCTTTGTCTTTGTGATTTTCACGATCTACTAACACAGTCATTTTGTGAATAGGTCGCTCTAATATGCGACTATCACCAGTGGGACGGCCGTGATTGTCTAGAGCCTTTGTTCCAACATGCACTTTCACTCGTCTGACCAGTCCATCAGATCCCGGCATCACTTCGACTACACGAGCCATGCACCACTCTGATCTGCACAAGTTCTGGTCATGCAAGACAACAATGCGTAGGGCGTTGATGAAGGAATCACTTGACATGTCATCCAGGGTTTCAATGTGGATTGCCCTAGAGGCAAAACACGTCACGATCAGTCCGTACAAGATCAATGTCATGAACTTGACGCAGTCATCACGGTACCCTTGTTTTTTCTGGCGTTTCAGGCCCTTCAGATGCTTGATTGCGGCACCTCTGTTGTCGGGGAGGGACGGTTTCTCTGGTCGAAATGGTAAGGGCATCTCGTAGTGACCAGCTTCGTTGATCTTCACGTTTTCCTTCACGATCTTCGCAAACTTTACATCGTCCTGGGACATGGATCCTGAGTCACTTGCAAAGTCTCTTTCCATAACATGTAATGGGTCAGTACACGAGACTTCGTCCACCTGTACCTTGTAGACGTGAGCTACACGTTCTTCTTCCCTCGATCCTGGCTTGACGATGACGCGCATGGACGAGGCTATGCCATCAAAGGCGACGGAATGCGGTGCCTTGCCGACGATGCTCCAACCTAACTTAGTCTCTACTGCGAATGGCAGTCCTTGGACAACGTTTAGGGGCATGAGGGCTTCAGCGCAGTCGTAGCCAATGAGGAGGCCTGCTTCGCAGTCAGGGTACAAGGGGGGCAGTTTAGGAGACAGGTGTTGGAGATGTGGGTAAGCTTTGACAGTCTCTGAGGTGGGGATATGAGTGGGGTCAACGGTCAGATAAGGTCGTGAGATGGCAGAAGGGAGCCTGACAAACTCACTGGAGGTAGGAGAGCGGACACGCAATCCAGAGTACTTCCTGCCGGAGACCACAGCATTGTCCTCAGTCAGTGTGGAGACCCTGAGTGTAGTCGGCTGCGATTTGGCTTTAACTTCTTCAGCCACTGACTGCACTACAAAAGTGGCGTTGGACATAGTGTCCAGTAGTGCGTACGTCAGCACCTCTACGTTGGGGTTAGAGTCACTGGAAACGAGAACGGGAACGATCATAGACGTGAAACCGATGCTGTTTTCCTCGCTGGCCTTAAGAGCAGACACCGTAGGGGTCGACGATGACAGTGGCTCTTGAACGTCAGCAGCAGAGGTACGGTAATTGTTCTTGTGTTCACTCGCCCCTTTGTTTTCACTCATACTGTTCTGATATTTGAAATTGTCATCGTGAAGACAAGTGGGATGAGCCTTCTTGCACTTCTTGCACGTCTGTTTCTGCTTACATTGACGGCTCTGGTGATCCTTGCTTCTCAGACATCCGTAGCAGATACGGTTCTTGAACAGAAAATCTCGTATCTCAACCAGAGGCTTCACTATGAGTTCCTTACATGTCCCAGCGTCATGGTCCGGAAGTTGACAGTGCAGACATGCGGTGACATCCTCTGTCAGGGTTGACAGGTTCGTTGTGAACTTTCTTGGTGTCCCCGATGCACTTGTCAAGCCGAAAACAGGGTCGTTAGAAATGTCTGCTTCGAGAGTAACGAACGACACGAGTTCATTGAACAGAGGATACCTCTTCTTTTCAACCTTAGTTCGAGCAACTGTTCTAGACCATCTGTGACTCATCCAGTCTGGGAGCTTTCCGACGATCTTCCGTAAGTACTGGGCATCATCCAGGATGCTCAGTCCACCAACTTCCTGGGCAGCAACGGAACATTGCTGCAAGAAATCGGCCAGACTTCTGAGTCCCTTGGGATCCTTGCTTTTGACTGGGGTCCATTCGTCCAGCTTGGTCCGGAAAGCTTGCGAAACGACGTATGAGTTGCCGAACCGATTTTCCAGCACTTCCATGGCTCTCTCGTAGGCATCACCTTCTCTCAGCAGAAAGAAGCCGGTCACGGCCTCCTTTGCTTGACCTCCGATGTACCGTTGCAGATACAATAACTTCTCACTGCTGGTTATGTTCTGTCTCTCGATGAGGAACGAAAACGACGACCTCCAAATTGGATATTGGAGAGGGTCACCAACAAAAATGCACGGCTCCTGCATCGGCAAACGGTTGATCATCAGAGCGTCTGATAGGGTTTTGGCGAGAGAGTCCATAGGAGTGTCCTGCTTGGCAGGAGTAGCAAGTGGACGTTGGTAGTACGCAGACGGGGGGTAGGAGGCAAATGGACGATCTGCAAGACATTCCTTGTCAAAGTTCATGTACGCAGGGGGCCTTGCGTTTTCGTTTCCCCAAATAACTTTGGGGGTGGTCTGATGTGGGTCCAGGAATGTGGGCACGAAAGGCTCTGGTTTGGGATGTAGGTGGGTATCATAGGGGAAACAGGGTGGGGTAACTTGAAAACGTCTGTGGTCCATGCGTTGGTGACGTTCTTCTGGGAAGTAGGTGTGTCGTTCTTGCGTCTCATCACCTTCCCTTGTCTCTGGTAGGTGATAGGACCAACCTGTGTGGTCGAGATCAGGCGGGCGAGGGCCTGTGACGCTTGTCGTTGAGTGTCCAACGTTGTGCAGAGGCGGCTGACCAGTGTATGCACCGAGAGGGTGCTGCAGTGTGGTCAGCAGCGCTGTAGGCCGCATGGAGGATGTAGTTGCAGCCGTCGTGTAGTTGGGTGTGGAGGGCTCCCGATGGATGAAAGGAGCGCTCGTTCCGGCGTGATGGGGGGCGTTGACATCCTCTCTACGTTGAGGTCCGTACGCCTCGTAGGTGGCGTTGTTGGTAGTAGCGGCGCTTGTAGAGGCGCTGACTCCAACGACGAGGTCCACGACAGGTAACGCGTGCTGTCGTGGCTCAGTCGTTGTGGTTCCTGCGACGAAGATGGTGACAGCATCGTTGACAGTAGAGATGTCACGGGTGCTGGCGGCTTGGCAGACAGGAACAGACGTGAAGTCCATGGCTGGCTGGTGTGTCCTTTGGTCAGCAATGACGGCGGCTTGGCAGACAGGAACAGACGTGACGTCCAAGGCTGGCTGGTGTGTTCCTTGGTCAGCAATGACGGCAGCACCTGTCCCTATTCCTATCGCTGTATGTTCATTGTTAGGAGGAGGGGCCATAAGACTATACAAGGGAACGAAAGGACGAGGGTGGAACCTAGTGTTCAACAAATCGACTGACGGTAGATCAGGGAGATCCTGCTGAACGGATTCACCTTGTTCCAATACTTGTAACATAGCTTGTTGTTCTCTTAAGCTAGTTTTTAATTCGGTGGACTGAATTTGTCTCAAAGCCTTCTTCTGTTTAATCTCTTCAAGAGCTGCTTCAGCTGCGTCTTCGGCCTGTCTAGCTGCTATTCTCTCAGCTTCCTTAGCCTGCCTAGCTGCTGTTCTCTCAGCTTCCTTAGCCTGCCTAGCTGCGTCTTCAATCTGCCTAGCTGCATTTCTCTCAGCTTCCTCAGTCTGCCTAGCTGCTGTTCTCTCAGCATATTGTTGTTGTAAGAGATCCAGTTCACTAAACTGAGCTTCCTTTATTGCGTCACCTTCCACTTTTATGGCCAGGGATGCAGCCTCTAATTTAAGAGCCAATTTAGTGTCTTCAGAGCTAACACTTTTAGAGCGGAGAGACTCGGCGCGAGAAGCTACTTGGCTACCTGATCTCCTGATACCTGACTTGTGGCTAGCTGACTTGTGGATGGCTGACGTAATGCTAGCTACTTTATGAATGGCAGACTTAACACTGGCTGACTTGTGGGTGGATGACCCAACGCTAGGTGTAACACTGCTATGCCTGGAAGTAGGCTCCTTAGCCACCTGCACGCTAGTCGTTTGTCTGTCAAGAGCTCGATCAATGTCAAACATAATGTTCTGAACTGTTCTCTGAACATCATCCCAACTTTCCTGAATGGTTTCACCGCTACCAATACTACGAAGACCTTTCTCTATGTCACCAAGATCCTTGTACATGCTCAAAACAATTTGTTTCTGACTGGTTAACGACTCTTGATTAGGAGTTTCTTGGTTAAGCTCTGTTACTACCTCACCGATTGCTCGTTCCAAGAATGTTCGTTGTCTTGCAAAGTTTCTAGTTTTGATCTCAATCTGGTACTCTCTACCTTTTTCAGTAGGCTTAATGTCACGCCTAGGCCTTTGAGAATGTTCATCTTCATCGCCGTTAATGTCATAACCTGAAGCTTCCAATGGTTTATCTGCTGGAATCTCCTCCATTACAATGTTCGCTTATTCAAAAGCACTAAAAAACCTACATAAGGTTTATCTGTTTAAAAAGTAAAATGAATCGATCTGAGGGTCGTTTGGGATAATACACAAAAGTCACAAAAAATGCGCCGGATACGGAGTAGGAAGATCTCTAACCGACAAGTTGATCTATGTCAAACTATGGTTCACTAACACAGTGACAGGTAACAATAAAGTCTTTTGCTGGTTATCAACAGCTACGTTTACGTTCATTGAGCGTCAATAACAAAAGTTCTTTACATTCACTTGGCTGAACTTCAGCTAAAGTTCCTTCACTGGGCATCAGCAGCTAAGTTTTTTACTGGACGACAGCAACTAAAGTTTTTTACTGGGCGACAGCAACTAAAGTTTTTTACTGTGCGCGCCTTCGTGAGCGAGGCTGGTACTACATATTGTTCATACGAAATGACAAACACAGGTTACAAGCGATAACGCGCAAAAGTACTGGTTTATTATTTTTCATCTGACACTAGGGATCAGTAATGTATAGATATATAGTTACAGTACCACGTAATGCGGTAAAAAACTTATGAACAGAAAGAAAAAGAGAAAAGAAAACAAATTATTAGACATGGCAAAAGTATCAAATGCATTAACAAGACACGAGAAGTAAAAACAAGAAAAGTAAACAATCACAAGACAGGAGAAGACAAACAGACAAGAAAGTTACAATTACCAAACACTCGTTGGTTAGTCCTTCAACAACAATAAAGAGTTACGTTCTGTACGTTCAACAACAATAAAGAATTACGTTCCGTACGTTCAACAATACCATAAGCACTAAGAATACTCAAGAAACTTAGCATACATACGTTTAAAACCAAAATGGCTAGTTTCAGAAAAATACAAAACGTTGACTCATCAGGCCAGGAATACAAAGCAAACTGTCATACCAAAAAAGTCTAACGACAACGTTCCTGCGTTAATCAAAGTCACAAACAAGATATTTACTCATCCACTTTCCCTCAATAACGTTACAAGAAATAAGCCCGTTTACAAACGATCACCACAGACCGCAAGCTTCTTTTACCTAAATTCTTTTAACGTAAGGCTGAAAAAGTCGGAGAAAACGTTTCACTTCGAACTTCGTTAACCACAGAAAACACAAGTTATCATTATAAACATTAGCGACTTTCTAGCGTCTACAAAACATTGCTGTACGTTCACAACACTAGAACAGTTGAACACACAATAAAGAAACACTACAACAAGTCAGACTTTCAACTCACGTTATACATAAACAACTCACAAAGTCATTACAAAATGGCGACCAAAACACAACACAAACAAGTAACAACAAAATTACCTTATGCGCTGTGTGGGTTGACCAGCAGTACCAAAAACGTGTTGCCTCACAAACGAAGGGCACAAAACGATTCACACTTGAGAAACAACTGTCTCCAAGAACATTACGTTGACGTTAAAACATAAGAAACACTCCGTTGGTTCACTTGCTAACCTTCATACGTTTACATCAAAACCAAACGCTTCCTAAAACCCTCAGATCGACTGACGAGACAGGAGTCAAGCAGCGGTATTTATGGAAACAAAAACCTAACATGGAATAGTTATTCAAAAGTCAAAGGTCACCGGATTGACCAACCAACAACATTCCTAAGACAGAATCGGGTGAAACTACTATTTTACAACCAATCAGTAACCGATCACGCACTCCGTGCATGCCCAAAACTTAAAACGGTATATTTAACAGAAAGAAGACCAAGGAACTAGCTGACATCACAAAGCTAAAAACACGTGAGTCACACGTATTCTAAAACTTGCAACGCAGATTCGCAGGGCTCACCTCAAAATCAAAACACGGAAAAGAGCACGTGAATCTCACGGTGTTCTAGAACTAAACGACGCAGTTTGTGACGCTCCGACCAAAACCAGGTCACAACAACTGAACAAGGAGCACGTGAATCTCACGTAAAAATATTAACGCTCCACAAAACGGGTCACAACAAAGTGACACAATAAAAACACGGTTTACTTCTTTTTACATCGTGCAATGGCTTGAGCAAACGTAATTACAACAAAAGTAGGTGACTGCATGCCACATCGGCATGCACAAAGAAGATACCAAAGGGAGATTTCCTACAATTTGATCTGCACAGCGTGTTTCCAATGTCCACGCGAGGAAGAGCTGTCGAAAGCGCGGCAGTCAGTGTCGATCTTGCAGCCGTATCCCGGTAAGTTCAGAGACAGATCTAGTGTCTCCCACTCTGATAACGTGTCACCTACTGTTAATCCGTTTTGTTTTAATTTCTTTTTATTTCAGCAGACACGGATGTCAAACACAGTGCTAGGCAGTCACCTCTAGTGAAATGAGTTGATCTAAAGTGCCTGTAATGTTTGGATGTCTTTGCTCGTGGTTCGATTTATGTGAATTTCAAGACTTGCAGTAGAGTCTCAAGTTAAGTTTACTCTGCCCGAAAAAAACTGTCCACCATTTACTTGAACATGCAGATATAAGGAAACGGAATGAATCTGTTCTCAAAGTCAAAATGATCACGATTTTTTCCTCAGATTCAAAACATGCACTGTCATGGTTTTGTCTGTACAATTTAGTAAGTCTTAAGTACTTTGCAACAACTTCCTTGAACGTGAAAGACAGTTTTTGAATGCTAGATCTGTATCGCGTTTCATTCCAGACTCGATCCTCTCTTTGATTGTAGATCTACTGTTTGCTGTTTACGCACTATCATATATGATTCGCTATGTAGTGAATTTGGGGACGAATTTCAGTTTGCTATGACAGTTCGAGACAGTTGTTGTATTGGAACTAGTGCTTCATGAGTCCCTCGTTTCGAATTTTAATAGATGCAAGATATTTTCAAGCCTTTAATGCGTACAATTTTGCCTTCAAATTTCCCAAAATAAATAATGACACAAGTCGGCGGACTGTAATTACGTCACAGGCACATCCCTTCTTTGCACAATGGCGCGCTTTGTTTTGAACCCGTCGACCGGTTCGACGGCACTACAATTTGTCCTTTAATTTGGCTGGGACACCCACTTTACCACCCAGGCACCATGCAGTGAATGCAGACTAACACCAGCGCAGGTTATTTTGGGGGGAAATGAAGCGGTGAAGCCCAAACGGTAAGTAGATCTACACTCATTGCTCAATCATCGTTTCGATAGCTTTACCTTGACCGTGTGTCGTCTGCTAGCGCATTACGTACTGATGTTTGCAAACATATACACGAAGAACACATACAGCAGTAATATATATGAATGTCACATGTTCATTAGAACAAAATGAACCCAATACAGTACTCTTAATTTACATTTGTAGCCTGTGTATGAGTAACAGTGTCGTAGATTGTCTTGCCCTGTGGTACAAAATGTATGGCGGGCCAAATGAGTCAAAATGTCTAAGATACATGCATCATGTTGAACACGAACAAAAAACTTTTCGGGGGTAAGAAAGCAATCTACATCTAAATGACCAGTTGTAAGTGTTTGTTTTTCATAATTTTTAAGCTATTCCTTGGGTGTTTTTTTTTTTTCAAACAATTTTATTCACATAAATAACAACAATTAACAATATCTCATACAATGAATTAAATACAACTTATCGAGAACAACAAGCTAACTTTTTTAACGTTTTGTTCTTCTTGGGTTGTTGTTGAAGTGTTTTGTTCTGATCTAAGACAATGTACAGCGCGGAGAGCATAGATTACTGTGGTTCGCGCTATATAAGCTGTCATTATAATTTTTATTATTATTAGTAGTAGTAGTAGTAGTATTAATATCATTATAAGTATTATCATTATTATTGATGTTGTAAGGAACACTGTACAAAGAGTTTTTTTATATGTTCCAACATAGCAAAACGATATTTACCCCAAATCGAGAAAAGTACACACAAAGTAAATGGTTTTTTTCAAAGATTCTTAAGGCGAAAGTGTTAATAATTCTTTCTCACTTTACAGAAACCACAAAAAGAGCTTTTGCAGCTTGAACTGAACGTACTGCAGCTTGTCTACGCTATTCGGACTGCAAACTTTGATGAGTTTGTCCAAGCACTGGCGGTTCTGATTCCATGGTTTTTCGCACTGGACCACATACACTATGCGCGGTGGCTTTCTGTGCATCTGCGTGACATGTGTCAGCTGTTGACAAGGATTCTATCCGTGTATCAAGCCTTCTATCTGGGTGCATTTGTCGTCAACAAAACTCGGCGGCCATTCTCTTCCATTGCACTTGACCACGCACATGAGCAGTGCAATGCCTTGGCTAAAGGGGATAGAGGTGCGATCGGACTAACAACGAATCCAGTGGCACTGCGAAGGTGGATGGTGGCTGGACCAGAGATTGCACGAATTGTGCAGAGCTTTGAGCAGCAACTACCTTCACATGCGTCTCCTAAGCTGGAACATCATGAGCAATCTGTTGCATTTCAAAAGACTTTCAAGATGAATGTTGAAAAGCGTATTGCAGCTTTTAAAGAAGTCCGCAATCCTTTTGAAGACGACAGTGAAGTTCTGTATGCTATGGACACGAAAGTTGTGGTCGAAAACTGTGATGTGAAAGCAGTCCAGAGTGTGATCGAAGTCGGACAGCAGCAATACAACGACTTTGTAAAAGAAAGACTCATGGAAAGACCAACACCAGTAACATCTCCATTGCACCGAAACCACCTGAAAGTCTTTGCAAGAAGACACCACAGAAGACTGCAGTTACCATGCTGCGCAATGACTGCTCACTGTTTTCAAGACTGTTCATAGCCTGCCAAACAAGAAAAGGTAATCTGCCCGAGTTTTTCCGCCATGAAAATCAACCAGTACCCCCGGCACTCAGCAAGAATGGAGAAATGAGGACAGGCCAAAAGTCGGACCTTCTCCACTGCCTTGAATGTGTGGTTGGCTGTGATTCTTCTTTGGTTTACGAGCCTAGGGGAGAGAAGTTTGATGATGAGCTGCCCACTACTGATGATACAGGCTTCATGGAAGTGCCTGACCTTCGAACTGAGGATATCCTTCATGGACTGGAAAAAGCTTCTTGTCTTGCATTTGCAGAAGTTGATGCCAGGATACTTGATGGTGCTTTCATTGTTCAGCGTCTATCTCCAAAGACATCACGCACGTTTCAGAAGTAGGCAGATTTCGTCTTTATACCATACGTGCTTTCTCAGCTGGAAAACGTGTCAAGAGTGGATGTTGTCTGGGATATCTACCTTCCTGACAGCTTGAAATCCTCTACACGGCGGAAACGTTGCCATGGGCAGCGACGGAAAGTGACTCCAACTTCACCAATTCCATCGAACTGGATGAGCTTCCTTCGAAACGATGGCAACAAAGAAGATTTGTTCCAGTTTCTCGCAAGAGAACTGATCCGCCAGAAGGTCACGGACAAAGTTGTCATTGCAATGCTACATGTGGAGAAAAAGTCCTCTGCTCTCTCCCTGATGTTATCCTGTCCACCATTGATAGTTGCAATCAAGAAGAAGCGGACACACGCATGTTTCTTCATGCTGCACACTGTATTGCACAAGGACACAGAAGAATCGCAATACGAACTGCAGACACTGATGTTGTTGTCCTTGCCATTTATTTTGCTGAAAAGTGGCATGGCAATGAGCTGTGGGTATCATTTGGTTCGGGAAAGCATTTTCACCACATTGCTGCACACAAGATTGCTGGTAGTCTTCCGCCTGGAAATGTCAGTGACCTGCCAGTTTTTCATGCATTAACAGGATTTTTTTATTTTTATTATTATTCTCTTTATTTATATAGCGCCTTATCCGAAGTTCAAAGCGCTTTATGTGAACGGATGTGACACCGTGTACTTTTTCTCGTCAAAAGGCAAGACAACAGCATGGACATCTTGGGCAGCTTTTCCAGAAGCAATTTCAGCTTTCCTTGAACTTGCTGCAATGAGAAAACCTTTCAGCGATTGCATCAGCAAGATTGAACAGTTTGTTGTCTTGATGTATGAGAACAGCACATCGTCAACAGTCCATGAAGCAAGGCAACGCTTGTTCTCTCAGAAGTGCTGTTCCATTGAGAACATTCCTCCCACCTCCGATGCTCTGCATCAGCATGTTCTCCGCGCTGCCTACCGAGCAGAGTTTGTATAGGGACAATCTCTGCAGACTGCTCCCTCTTTACCTTCTCCAAAGGACTGGGGTTGGACCAAAGAAGAAAAAGAGGGGTGGAAGCCCTTGTGGACCACTTTGCTCCAGGCTGAAGATTCCTGTTACGAACTGATTCGCTGTGGGTGCAAAAAAGGCTGCAAGGCAAGGTGCAAATGTGGAGCTGCAGGTCTTCAGTGCACCGCCCTTTGCAACTGTGGCGGGGACTGTGGGGAAGAGTAACAAATCCTAGCGTCACCTGCAAGTTCTGTGAGTTGACAAACATTCCTTTGGTACACTGACGATTCAAATAGTGTTATGTTCAAGTGTTTGTTGGAAAACTGTGTTTTGTTTATTCTTTTTGACACTAACAAAATACATTAATTCATGATTTTGTTTATGTTGGATGTTGATCGGGATTTTAAAAAAAACTGGTTTTGCATACATGTACTCATAAAAAGAGACTTTTTCTTTTTTGTGTGCTTATGGAAATAGATTTTCACACACACACACACACACACACACACACACACACACACACACACACACACACACACACACACACACACACACAGAAAAATGTGATGTGGATTTTGAAATGTACTTGTAAAGTTTTGCTTAGCTTTAACCATCTTATCTGATGTTAAACAACCTTCTGAAATCGGTTTTACATTTGTACTTGTGAAGGACGAAATGAGTGGAAAGCATGTAGATTAATATATTTCATTAGAGTGATACAAGTGTTTTGTGTCTGTGCATACATGTAGATATTTTGTTGTAAGATAGTTCTTTGGAGGCAAACGTCTTTCGCTCCCGGTAGTGATGACCTATATTTCAGCAAAAAATAGGTCATATGAGATAGATGAACTTGTCAAAGATAATCAAAAGGTCACAGACTATTGACGGAATTTATTTGGTTAACTGTTATAGATATTACCTCGTGACAACAAAAAAAGCATTTATTGATCCCTGTGACTGTGACAGAATGGTTGGAGACTGTCCAGGGCACACCGTGTGACCTACTTTTGAAAGGTCGGTCCCTGTGTCTGTCAATGAATACGCTTACCTCTAATGAAATATATCAATCTACATGCTTTCCACTCTTTTGTTTGAAAATGCACGCTTTAAATTAATTTTCAAACGCCACACAACGCTACAATGGGGTTCCGGGCAGCTATGACCTATTTTTAATCTAATGTAGGTCATCACACATATGAATCGATCAAGTGTTTTGAAAAACTTGTAGATTAATGCAGGACATTATGTGATCAACTGTTTTAAATTATATCCCTGTAACAAAAATGCATTTATTGATCCCTGTAAACGTTTTCACCGAGTGTCTGGAGACTGTCGAGGGCATACCGTGTGACCTACTTTTGAAGCGTCGGTACCCAGTGTCTGTCAACACAAACGCTTGCCTCTATTAAAAATATTCATCTACATGCTTTTCCACACACGTGTGTAAAAAAGGCATGCTTCGAACTCGATTTGCATTCTAATGGGGGTGTCTGTTGCCCAACATGCTCACTAATGTAACGTTTGGTAAGCTTACCTTGCCACAGCTTTCTTGTCTTTGTTGGCATTTCTGGCTGTGTTGACCGTCAGAATTATTTTAAGAACCAGGCTGCTGCAGTCGACATGTTTCGCATATTGTAGGGTTACCATGCTGCATAGGTAAAGTGGCTTGTATAACCTGACTATTCTGTTTCAAAACACTGTTTATATTTGTGTAGGTTGTAGTCATCATAACTAATCGCATTTTGCCATTTGTTTCAGAAAGGAGGTTAACCTACAACAAGATCGACGCTATGTCAGATATATGCCTCAGCCACATGAAGACTTCCGAATTTAGATCTACTCGGCATGGTGACATGTCTTGATGAAAAGTATAGGACTGAGGACAGCAGTGGAAAAAGTGCCCACATGGCAGGTACCTAACCTATTACCCTAGTCATTTTATCTGTTTGCCTTCTTTTGAAAATTATACATGGAGTTGATATGATGCGTTAGTTTTAACTGTGTGTGTGTGTGCGTGTGTGTGTGTGTGTGTGTGTGTGTGTGTGTGTGTGTGTGTGTGTGTGTGTGTGTGTGTGTGTGTGTGTGTTTGTGTGTGTGTGTTACGGAGTGAGTGAGTTTGTGTTATGTTACTGTTTGTTGATTTCTTACGGGAGCCTTGAAGGCTTCGCCTCTTGTTTTCTTTGTTGCTTTTTTGTTTCCACAAGCGAGAACAACATTTGTTTTTAATTACACACACACACACACACAAACGCACACACACGCACACGCACAAGCACACACACGCACGCACGCACGCACAATAAAACATACATATTCACAATGTATGGCTTTATGTATTGCGAACTTATAAACTTTCTTTTGTCACGTTGCCACATACACAAATATTTACAGATATAACCACTGTGTAGTTGCTTAAAATGTAATGTTGAATAAAACACACACAGCCTTTCTTTATACCTTTGTACACGTCCAGTGTGTTTTATCTCCGTTTGTTTTGTCGACTCTGAACTGAAACCCGTTGTACATGAAGAGCCATGGTTGTGGAGAGACTTTCACACTGGCGGCGAGTTGACACCGCAGACATGTAGAAAGCAAGCAGAGCGTGAGGTTGGCTTTCTTTCTTTCTTTATTTGGTGGCGTCGTTTTCAACCGTTCAAGGTTATATCGCGACGGGGAAAGGGGGGAGATGGAATAGAGCCACTTGTTAATTGTTTCTTGTTCACAAAAGCACTAATCAAAAAATTGCTCCAGGGGCTTGCAACGTAGTACAATATATTACCTTACTGGGAGAATGCAAGTTTCCAGTACAAAGGACTTAACATTTCTTACATACTGCTTGACTAAAATCTTTACAAACATTGACTATATTCTATACAGGAAACACTTAACAAGGGTAAAAGGAGAAACAGAATCCGTTAGTCGCCTCTTACGACATGCTGGGGAGCATCGGGTAAATTCTTCCCCCTAACCCGCGGGGGGTGTGAGGTTGGCTCCTACATTTCTATTGGGTCGACCCCTCAAATCACTGTGGTGTGGTGTTTGTGCGTGTGTTGTTCTCGTTTGTGGTTCAGTTTGTTTGTTTGTTTGTTTGCTTAACGCCCAGCCGACCACGAAGGGCCATATCAGGGCGGTGCTGCTTTGACATATAACGTGCGCTACACACAAGACAGAAGTCGCAGCACAGGCTTCATGTCTCACCCAGTCACATTATTCTGACACCGGACCAACCAGTCCCAGCACTAACCCAATAATGCCAGACGCCAGGCGGAGCAGCCACTAGATTGCCAATTTTAAAGTGTTAGGTATGACCCGGCCGGGGTTCGAACCCACGACCTCCCGATCACGGGGCGGACGCCTTACCACTAGGCCAACCGTGCCGGTGTGTGGTTCAGTTTCTTTCCTGTCTTAACTGGAACTACAAAATACAAAGGAAATAAAATGAAATGAGCAAATGAAATGAAATTTAAAATGAAATAAATAAATGAAAATAATGAAACAATAATTGAAATAATGAAATGAAATAAAATAATGAAATGAAATAATCAACTAAAATAAATCATGAAATGAAATAAAATATTAAATGAAATAATGAAATAAAATAATGAAAAGAAATGAAATGATAAAACAATAAAATGAAATAGTAAAATAAAAAGCATTGTACAAGAAAACATAGTTGCCTATCCTTTTCAAAGTGCAAGAAACACAGCAGAAATCACCGCTTGTTATACACTAAGTTGCACCAGTCGCGACATTTAATACCCCTGTGCCGTTGAGGCCTCAAATCACATCGCGACGAACGGTACCCCGAAGGGGATCTATTGACGACGGTTTCTCGTTTCACTGGCCAGATTACTTCGAGTTGATACAACTTGAAACCTTCTGTGATATGTTTGTTTTGTTTTACAGGT
>NC_090258.1:23724111-23729111 GCF_037325665.1 Littorina saxatilis
GTGCGGGCATTCATACTTAAATTATTGAAGCCAGAAGATATTGCAATCATGCCTGCATGTGTTCTACCACCCCCACCCCCACCCCCACCCCCATCCCCCTGTTCTGTGTGCTCTTCCATGCCATCGTACTACTTTCTTTTAGTTTTCAGAATTCTTCATCTTTACTGCGTGCTCTCAGGGCTAGTTGCCATAACCTCTTCTCATTTTTGTCATTTTCAGGTTGATATATTGGGAACTGCTTCGGTGATTAGTTGCTTAGAAAGTGAAAGTTGTGCGTGTTTCGTAAAATTTATGAGAGCGCAGGTGTGATGTGCAGTGTATGTGCGTGTTTTTGTTCATTTTTTGATTGGTTTGCCATTCGACTTTTGTGAGATTGTTGTTGCTTTGTTTCTGTGTTGTTACTTCTATGCCTGTTTTGTGTTGGGGGGGTAGTTACGCTGATGGGGTCTATGTCGACCAAAAGAGTGGGATTCTCTGTAGGTCGAGTTCCTGTAGGTGGATTCCCTGTATACCTAAGACTTTAAAATTGGCAATCTAGTATACAGGGAATCCCACAGGGTGCAGTTTTTCAATAAAACTTGCAAACCATACTCGAATTTCTAAGATATATCAAAAAAAGATCGAAAAACATCAAATTCTAACGATGTCGCTAAGCATCACGTGACTTTCATTGATATTAGCAAAACGCTACAGGAACTACACCCTGTGGTATTCCCTGTATACAAGATTGCCAATTTTAAAGTCTTAGGTATACAGAGAATCCACCTACAGGAACTCGACCTACAGTGAATCCCATTCTTTTGGTCGACATAGACCCCAACAGCGGTAGTTACCATTTGTTTGTTTGTTTGTGTGTCTGTTTCGTTTTGTTTTGTTTTTTCATGTGTTTGTTTGTTTAAAAAAACACACAAAATACACATTTGGTTTGCTTCTGTTTGTAATCCCAGGAAACTCAACAAAACAGGTATTGCAGCCATCCCCCACCCCCCCCCCCCCCCCCCCACCCCACCCCGTGGTTCTTTTGTAACAACATCAGCACCAGCACCAACAACACCGACTACAGCAGACGACGACAATGACACCACAAAACATGCAATAAACGAGGTCTTAATCAAAGTATGTTTTTGCACCCCGGCATCTTCTGATATTTTCATATTGTCCTCGATTATTGTGTATCTTTCAAACAAAATGCGGTCTTGTTCACCTCCTGAGACCAACGTATCTCTTTCTGTTGTCACTCTGGAGATTTATTAGGTTGTCACTGGGTGCGAACTAGCACGGAATTGGAATAACACGACCAATTCAGATGAATAATACTAGTTCCAAGGTGCAGAACGCTTAATAAACAACATTTGTTACCAGGTGAGAAGTTCAGAGCAGCACACGTGAGATTCGTGTCAGTTCGGTGTGTGTGTGTGTGTGTGTGTGTGTGTGTGTGTGTGTGTTATTGTGTGTGTGTGTGTTATTGTGTATGTGTGTGTGTGTGTATGTGTGGGTGTGTTTGTATGTGTGTGTAGGGGAAAGTCGCTAAACCTGGAACAGTTAAGGAGAAACAGCCATACCAGACCAAAAAAATGGATATTGCAAAGCGTTCTTTATTATTGTCACATACTAGACTCTATCAGTAAATAAACGAACCATATAAAATAAAATAAAAGTCACGCAACTCATCAGACTGATCATAATAAAAATGTCTGCATTTGTTCCAGGTTGGACGCATGGGTGTGTAAAGGGGAACACTGTGTTGTCAAACTCGGAACACATATAAACACACCCTTACTCTCTTTCTAGCTGTGTCTCACACACACACACATATATACACCCACACACTCTCATTCACACACAAACAAGCACACATTGCCACACACACAAGATAAATAAATACGTCATAACATTTTAATTAAGCCATTTTATGTAAATGTCTTTTTTTCAACATCATATTTTGATTTTTACCAAGGAATTAACAAATCGGATAACAATTTAAGCCTTAAATGTAAAAGGGCTAGGTCTAAAAAGGACTGAAAAACAAAACCTTAAAAAAATTAAAAAAGGAAAAAAATAGGCAAAGAACCATGGTACCAATTTCGCAGACAATGTCCTTTGTCTTCTACTGTCAGCGCAGTCATCGTGTGATTACTGTGTGCACTTCTGGCACTATAACATATCCTCAGGGGAGTTGGTGCCATACATGAAGCAGTACCACGAAATTTCGCAGCTTCATTTGTACCCCTCTTCTGTTGACAAATAGATATAAAAGGGCTACCTGCCCAATTGACTAAATGTAAAAATTATTACGCATAAAGTCTCAAAACAAATAACTAAGAACAGATTTAAGAACTGATTTTGCAGACACACAAAAATTACTAAGTACAGATTTCGAAGTCCTTTTGTCCGCTGCTGTCAGCGCAGTCCTCGTGTGCCCACTGTGTGCACCTCTGGCACTGTATCATGTTCTCAGGGGAGTTGGTGCCACACATGAAGCAGTACCAAGTGCTTTCCCCCGGGATAGAACGCATCGTCGAGAATGTTCTCCTTGTTTCCCTCTGATCAGAAGATATTCCCCTCTTGTTTCTCTGAGCAGAAGATTTTGTAGCTTCATTCTTTCCTCTTTTCTGTTGACCTGCACGCCTTTTTGCAAGTGAAATCTCCAGCTTTTGCTTGAAAGGAGAAGATTGTTTTTTTCGTGATGATCTCTTCGACGAGCTTGTGGTTGTGCGTTGCAGGACATCGGCAGCAGGTAAGCTTACATTTGCTGCTGACACCAAGCAATCATAATGACCAGAATCTCCATGTACAGTGTACAAAACAACGATGGGAGCGACGTTGGCAAATTTATTTCAGCTTCAAGAATGATATTGATTAGTTCTTGTTCTATCTCTGGTGTTAATGTAGAAGGTCTTCCTGTGAACTTTACTTCTTCTTTTGCAAATGTGTTTGTTGTGACAGTAACACCATTATATGCTCTTGATGCGCAACGCAAACCCATATCTCCGTTTTTCACTGCCGACAAAGCGCAGCCCATTTCTTCTGGTAACCACCGCCGTTCGGGTCTCATAATACTGTCAAACAAATCAGTCAATCATGCAATAAAACTTATAGAAAGGAAAAACACAACAAAACCGAAAAGAGAATTGAATACGTGAATAAAACGGCAGTGTTCTGTTTATTGTTTGATGACGGTAAGATGGAACAGAATGCGGCAACGCTGGAACACTGTTCCATGTTTGCCTCTCTTATGTGTTCCATCATTGCCGCATGGCACCTGCATGGATTTCGCGTTTTTCTGTTGGATACACGTGACGTTTCAAATCTTTTTTTCCGTTCAAGTTATTGCAAATATAATGAAGGTTTATCACAGCAGTCAAAATTTTTCGTGAACGTATATAGATAACTAGATGAATACCCGCTTCGCCGGGAAGAAGTCGAGCCGAATACCCGGCTGCGCCGGGGACCCGGCTGCGCCGGAAACCCGGCTTTGCCGGGTGTACGCCGGCTTAGCCGGCGCACCGCACGAAGGAAGGGAGATAAACGCGCAAAACACTGGAGAAGAGTAAAAATAGTATAACGGGAATATGGATTGAGCGTTGTCGACAGTGACCTTCTAAAAATAGAAACGGGAATATGGATTGATGCCACACGAAGGAAGGGAGGTAAACGCTGAAAACACTGGAGAAGATAAGGAAGAGTTACTGGGAATGGATCCAGAGAAAAACCAAAATCGGTTCAGCGCTGCGCGCTGAGAGCACCTGTTGAAATATCTCATCGAGCAGGTTGTGTCCGGGGTGTAGATGAATATGGCCACCAAATTTGAAACAGATCCATCGAGAACCTTGGGCGTGCATCGCGGACACACACACACACACAGACACAAGTCGTATATATATATATATAGAAGAGTAATAATACGAATTGTAGACGGTAGAAATAATAAGAAGAAGGAAGACAAATTTAAAAAACGTACCATTTTTTTGTTTTGCCGCGGTAGTCATTTTTTTTGCTGGGATAATATCAAGGAATGTCACTAGACATTTCTGCAAAACAATGGTTCATGAATTGTTCCCCGTTGATCGCATATTGAGGTGTTCCAAGTTGGCCGACTGTTCCGGGATTGGCGACTTTCCCTTATGTATGTGTGCGTGCGTGCGTGCGTGCGTGCATGTGTTCGTTCGTGCGTGCGTACATGCGTGCGTGTGTGCGCGCTCGTGTGTGTTTGTGTGTGTGTGTGGGGTGGGTGGGTGGGTGTTGTCAGTTTGAAGGTGTGCCTTAGGATGATTCAAAATTACTGCGAACGGTCTGATACGTGCGTCATTCGTTGAGTTCCCACGCATAGCCAGCCTATATTTATGTTTTGTCTCCGTCCGTCGCTCAGTCCGTGTGACCATGTTGGGGATAATCTCAATGAAAATTCCATGGTACTTTGAGCAACTGTCCTAGCAGTTGCTGTCACATTCAAGTTCAGGGTTTAGCAACTGAATCGGTTCAAAGGAATCATAACGTTTAAAGCAGAGTTTGAAACTGAGGAACTGTCGAAGTAAGTACGACGATCAAAAATATGCTTTGTCTGATTGGAATATAATAATCTCGTCAATATCCCCCGAAAGTGGCGAATGGCTGTCTAATTGTCGGGATAAAAACGATCACACACGTAAAAACCCACTCGTGCAGAAAACACGAGTGTACGTGGGAGTTTCAGCCTGTGAACGCAGGGGAAGAAGAGTATCTCTTCAACAGCGTTTTCTTTCCGGAGAAACGTATTTAATCAAACCTTAACGTAAACAGCAGTTACACGTACCTCACAGCAGCTGTATGTACGCATACCTTTGTCTGGGTTTGAAATAGTTAAATTTGTATATAATTGCAAACAATAGTCCGTTTATCTGACACATGGTTTTATTTCTTTGTTGTTCCTTCATTGTCAACGAGTCAAGTCAACGATCAACGGGCACCCAGAACAGCACAAAAGTAGAACACAGTGCATGTGCATTATTTTCTGATTTACA
>NC_090258.1:23736611-23751639 GCF_037325665.1 Littorina saxatilis
GCTGCTGCTGCTGATGATGATGATGATGATGCTGCTGCTGCTGCTGCTGCTGCTGATGATGATGATGATAATGGTGATGATGCTGGTGCTGCTGGCGCTGCTGCTGCTGCTGCTGCTGCTGCTGCTGATGATAATGATGATGATGATGATGATGATGATGATGATGCTGCTGCTTCTGCTGCTGCTGCTGCTGCTGCTGCTGCTGCTCCTGCTGCTGCTGCTGATGATGATGATGATGACTGCTGATGCTGATGCTGCTGCTGCTGCTGCTGATGATGATGACGATGATGATGATGATGAGGTTGTTAATTGTTGCTGTTTCGGATATACACTTCATTGGCTATCTCTTTTCCTGACCATAAACAACACATAATTATAAAGTGGGATGAATATGGGGGGTAGATCGAGGTAAAAGGAAGTCGGAAGATGTCTCCTCTGGTATAGGAATTTATGGATGACGTAGTTGTAAACGGTTAGGATTCCGGATAATGGTGCATAGGCTATTTGATGTTATACCCACAGAAGCATCTAACTCGTTGGGATATGTCGAAGGGGGAAATGATGGCGGTCGTCTCCCATTTCGATAGGGATGTATTTATGGCGTGGTTTATGGCGTGGTCGCTGACGGTTGGGATTCCTGCTGATATTCCATCGGCTATTTCTCATTCTGACGTGGCACTGATTGTGGATGCCATATCTATTGCGTCTCTATAGCAGAGTTAAGTTTACGAATTGACTTGGGTGTCTTCCGCGAAATTAACTGAGCAAAAACTGTGTGCGATACACAGGATGCATCTAGACTGTTGACTGCTCGTGTGCGTCACAGAGGTATATGATACCTTTAGAGTATCTATATCTATATACGGCTTGTGTGTGTCTGTCTGTCACTTCGCGATGCACGGCCAAAGTTCTCGATGGATCTGCTTCAAATTTGGTGGGCATATTCAGGTAGACCCCGGACACAATCTGGTCGATGAAAATTTTCAACACGTGCTCTCAGCGCGCAGCGCTGAACCGATTTTGGTTTTTATGGTTTTTCTGTACATCCATTCCCAGTAACTCTTCCTTATCTTCTCCAGTGTTTTGCGCGTTTATCTCCCTTCCTTCGTGTGGCGTCAATCGCATACGGAGCCGGGTACCCGGCGAAGCCGGGTATTCGGCTCTACTTCTTCCCCGGCGAAGCCGGGTATTCATCTAGTATATATATATATATATATATATATATATATATATATATATCCCATGACCTCCCTTCTTTGTCTCTGTTACTTCAGTATGGGTATATATGTTGTATTTTTATAGCTCAATAAATACATCATGGACTCCAAAAAATATATGATAGTGCAGATTCCGATTTGGGCAAAGGACTACTTTCCTCCCGACCTTTGACCTCGCTCGCGCCGAACAATGTGACACATTTGTATGAAGTTCTAAAATCGTATTGCACGGCTCAGAAAACCATATCAGTTGCACGCAAAAATGAATCTCAGAACTGATCTGATGTATGAGATGCAATAAGCAAAAGTTTCTTTCATTATGAAAGCAATGCAGGTCGAAAAAAACGAACATTCAACTTACAAGATAACCAGATGCTAGCGAACCAAAACAAAAACACGAGTACCCTCCCCTTGCATCGTTAGCAGACGACTTTTGAGAATCTGTCGGTAGTGTGTTTTGCCGGTGTGCGCCTTCAGCTATCAAACATCGGCTGTTTCACGTGTTTTGCGAGCAAGTCTACTATTTTGCCTGGCTCTGCAGTAAGTCCACATATTTTTCCGTAATCCAGTCATATTCCTTCAAAATGCAATCAATCGGCGGTGACAGACGTGTCGGTCGCGTTTTCCTCTCACCCATACCAGTTTAAGTTCATCCATGCAAACACACTCGCAAAACAGTTTATCACGTAGATACATTTCAGATAGGGAGCAAATGGTTAAATCTAAACCTACATATTTGTTCCCTAAGATTTGCTTCTCTGTCAATAAGCCTAATTACACACGTTCGAGAAAAACAACGTGGAATCAATTCTGAATCGAGTAAGCCAAATGGGTCCCAAACCCGTTTCGCCCGTTCTGCCGACCTGAAACGCAAAACAAAAGAATTGTGCGCTTCAACTAAACTAATTTCTATTCGACTTCATTACTTTCTTGCAACTTATGAACCTTTACTTAAAGCTTTTAAATGGTCTGAAAGTAGTGTTACCGCGTACTTATCGATGCACTCATTCGTTTTATTTTTTCAGCGACGGTCACTTAGTTGGTTGCAAAAGGGCTAAGTCTCGCTGGCAACAGTTTTACCCTGCACAGATCGCAACAGTGCCGCTAGTAGTCTACACTTTGTGTTTGATGGTAGAATGGGATATACAGATTACAACACTCGTGGTTTTTTATATGGCTTGTATTTCAGTCAAGACCCAGCGGGAATATCAATCGAGAGACACTCGCCAGATGATGATGATGATGATGATGTTGACGCATGCGTAATACCTCACTTGTTTTCGCGCGCTTAGCCGCTCGGACCTTACTTTCTTTTATCGCGGAATGTAAATCTGTGTTCATCCTACCTTTCCTTTGTGTTTCATCTGGAGAAAACAGTGCAAACGTGCAATGTGCTTTTTCTTTTTTTTGGATTTTACACAGCGGTATATTTTTTGGTTCTTTTGGACAAAAGATAAGAGTTTTTTCTTCGAATCGTACCTTTGTCTTCTCCCCCTGGTGGGATCACAACCCGCCATTACGGCTGATGAGGACGTACCTAGGACAAACTCTAAATCAACCATTGAGACTGGTTCCAATTTTGTTTTGTTTTACATTCGGCTTCCGCGTGTTAGACAAGTCAAGTCAAGTCAAGTCAAGTATTTTATTGTTTTGGGCCCAGAGGGCTTTGAAACAAAGATATAACTTTAACAAAAAAAGGTAACAAATCAGACAGTTAATATATGTATACAAATTGAGCGGACAAATACAACAATACTATATAACCAAAATACATTCGCAATATACACTTCCATACATACAAACAAAAAGAAAAAAAAATAGGTTTAACAAAATCAGGTAAGAAATCAGACAGATAATATGTATACATTAAGCGGACAACGATAATATACAGCCGAAATAAATTGGCAATACCATTATGCCATGCATCTTTTGTAAAAAACACAAAACAAAACAAAAGCATGTATTACATACATATACATACCAATAAAGAAACTAGATGTAACGCTAACATACTAAAATCATAACATGGGCTACAAATCTTGCTAACTTCATTAGTTTTATCTTAGATTTACTATTCATTAACTGTTCATATTTTAAACAATTTGGGTGAGATCGGTAGTAAGGACTAATTAATTTTCTTCTTTCAGACACTATACTTTCGTCGGTACAAATGAACAAATAGTGAAACTCATCACCTAATTCATTTTTATCGCACATATCACACAATCTTTCATTTCTAGGAGCATTAAAAAATCTGTGCTGATGTATTGGCAACTTATGATTGCTTGTTCTAAATTTTGCTAATTTAACTTGAAATTTCCTAGGCAACCAAAGCAAATACCTTTCCAGACAAAAATCCTTTTTATATATTCTGTAATTAAAACACAAGCTGTTGGCATTCACGTCAGTGTTCCATTCCTGCAGGAATTGATCTCTTAGCCTTTGTTTTACAACGTTTTTACAACCTGAGACGGCAAGACTCTGAGTTGTCCATAAATATGATAGACCCAACTTATTTAACATAGTATTGACATGCGACAACCTGGGCAATTTAACGTTTTGTACACGGTACAACCTCAAATGTAGTTTTAACATTAAACAAGACATGTTATTCGCACCATCGTTCATTTCTTTCATCAGTTTATACCAATTAACCAGTAACTGACATTATACCTCAATTATAATTGGGTAACGACCAAGCTCTCCGTAAACCATACAAGTGGGTGTAGTTTTATATACATCAAGAAGCATTTTTAAAAATCGCAATTGAATCCTTGACAATATGTCTAATGAATCATATCCCCACACCTCACAACCATACAGCAAAATTGGATGTACACACTTCTCAAAAAGATCCAATTGCACATCAATTGGTAAATTTAGTTTTCTACATTTTCGAATTAACGAGAACATTGCACGGTTACCAATCAAACATGGACGTTTCATGGCATTATGAAATGTGTTATTATAATTAGATAGTACACCTAAGTACACATAGTCCCAAACTACTTGGACAGGTACTCCATTCAAGACAAAATTTAGGATATTCCGTATTTTCCCCCCGAAAAAACAACTATTTTTGTCTTTTCAATATTTATGCTTAGTCCCCAGTTTTTACAATAACGATCTAGTCCATCCAGGGCTTTTTGCATTTCTCCAGGTGTTTCGGCGAGTACGTATAGCAGTATCATCAGCATATATTAACAGGAACAAATACATATAGTCATTAATGCGTTCAACATCTATTTCTTGGGCTCTTTTCAGGGGCAACTCTACGCTGACATCATATTCAACCAAAAACTGCTTCAGGTCGTTGAAAAATAGTGAGAAAAGAATCGGTGATAAATTTTCGCCCTGAAGAAGCCCGATGTTTGAGGTGAACGCCTCGGAGAATACACTATTCACCTTCACGCACAATTTTGCCCTATCATACATGTCATTAATTACATTCAATACCTTACCATTAATATTCCGTTGCATCAGCTTCTGCCACAGGAGACTGCGTTGCACAGAATCAAAAGCCTTACGCAGATCAATGAAAGCACAATATAACTTTTTTCTTTTGTTGTAAAAATATATCGATGGAAGAGCATGTACGACTAGGACCGGTGTAACACGAGAAAATTACTCCCACGAGATTTTTACTCCGGAGTAAACATTTCGTACGAAAAAGTTACTCCCTTTACGAAAAAAGCACTCCCCCATTGCACGAGAAAATTACTCCCCAAGACAGGTGAGTTCCGAGTAAAAATTGCGTACAAAAATGTTACTCCCCTGACGAATAAATAACGAATAAATTACTTCACCCCAACACGAGCAATTTAAACTTCCAATGCCAGGTGTACGAAATGTTTACTCCCTTGTCCCCTTGTTAGTCTTGGTGGTGGGAGGGGTGGAAGGAGGGTAGCGCGACATTCGTTTGCGCGAGATCACTTATTGGCATTATCCCTTCGCCCGCATCCCATTTTTGCGTACGAGATTATTACTGGAAGTAAAAACAAGTCGCGTAAGGCGAAAATACAATATTTAGTCAAGTAGCTGTCGAACTCACAGAATGAAACTGAACGCAATGCCATTTTTCAGCAAGACCGTATACTCGTAGCATCGTCAGTCCACCGCTCATGGCAAAGGCAGTGAAATTGACAAGAAGAGCGGGGTAGTAGTTGCGCTAAGAAGGATAGCACGCTTTTCTGTACCTCTCTTTGTTTTAACTTTCTGAGCGTGTTTTTAATCCAAACATATCATATCTATATGTTTTTGGAATCAGGAACCGACAAGGAATAAGATGAAAGTGTTTTTAAATTGATTTGGACAATTTAATTTTGATAATAATTTTTATATATTTAATTTTCAGAGCTTGTTTTTAATCCGAATATAACATATTTATATGTTTTTGGAATCAGCAAATGATGGAGAATAAGATAAACGTAAATTTGGATCGTTTTATAAATTTTAATTTTTTTTTACAATTTTCAGATTTTTAATGACCAAAGTCATTAATTAATTTTTAAGCCACTAAGCTGAAATGCAATACCAAAGTCCGGGCTTCGTCGAAGATTACTTGACCAAAATTTCAACCAATTTGGTTGAAAAATGAGGGCGTGACAGTGCCGCCTCAACTTTCACGAAAAGCCGGATATGACGTCATCAAAGACATTTATCAAAAAAATGAAAAAAACGTATGGGGATTTCATACCCAGGAACTCTCATGTCAAATTTCATAAAGATCGGTCCAGTAGTTTAGTCTGAATCGCTCTACACACACACACAGACACACACACACACGCACACACGCACACACGCACATACACCACGACCCTCGTTTCGATTCCCCCTCGATGTTAAAATATTTAGTCAAAACTTGACTAAATATAAAAAGGGGGAGTAAAAATTTCGTGGAGGGAGTATTTTTTTCGTGCCTTGGGGAGTTCTTTTCTCGTACGAAAAGTGTACTCGGAGTAAGAATTTCGTACGAAATATTTACTCCGGAGTAAATTTTTCGTGGAGTAAAAATTTCGTGTTACACCGGAACTACGTCTGCAGCGCTGCGCACTCACAGGACAGTGTTCCGGCAAGTTGTCTCCGCTGTCAAGCCGGGAATCCCCGGTGGATCATCTGCCCTGTGTGCATGATAGCGTTTTCTCGTTAATTACATGCTGTCGTTGTTCTTTTCTTTCTGTATGGGGTTGGCGCAAGGGGGTCACAGATGTATGATTGTAAGCTTGGCGTTTAACATCGCTATTTGCAATTTCCTAGGCTAACAATTCAAAAATCGTGAAACAAGGCAACACTTAGGTATTCATTCGCCCGCTTATTATTTATCACCGCACAAAAAAACATAGTATATATGATGCACACGTACATCTCTCAAGCTATACATGCGCACTCGAGCGTGTGTGTGTGTGGGGGGGGGAGGGGGGTGCTTGGAGGTATTTTCTCTGTTTTTCTTTATTTTTTTCTGTCGTTATTTCTTTCGTTATGCATTTCTGTGTAGCAGATTATTCTTAAATGTCAGAAGTTGTATACAGTTAGGCAATAACGAACATATGTTTGGTTTAAATGTGTTATTGAGGATAGTTGGCGACATTTCTTCTCACAAACAAACATTTTAACGCCAATAACTTTGTTCTCTATGGGATCTGAGCCTAAATAATATAACGTCGGATATGTCGCGCAACTTGAGTTCTCTGACTCATAAGACTTCTGTGTTTGTCCCATTTTGACTGCACAACAAATATCAAGTATATCAGAGGTTACAACTTCCCCAACACTATAAAGACACACAACGGTCAAATATCCAAGTGACAACAAAAAACTACAAACCCGGGAATCCCCCCCCCCCCAAAAAAAAAAACAAAAAAAAACAAAAAAAAACAACTTCGTAAAGTATCAGGGGGAAAAGAAAGAACAAGTCGCGCAAGGCGAAATTACTACATTTAGTCAAGCTGTCGAACTCACGGAATGAAACTGACCGCACTGTATATTTTTAACCAAGACAGTACAGCTTCGTCAATCTCCGCGAGAAGGACATCGCTCGCCTTCCTCGTGCAAAACGCAGTGACATTAACACGCCAGAATAGCGCGGTAGCGTATTGTGCTAAGCAGGAAAGCGCGCTTTTCTGTATTCTTGTTAACTTTCGGAGCTTGTTTTGAATACAACCTATCATATCTATATGTTTTTGGAATCAGGAAATGATAAGGAATAAGATACATTCATTTTTGGATCGATTTCTTACATTTTAATCGTGAGACTAATTAATCTATTTTCGTTAATTGTGATCACATTTTAAGAGTAAACATGACATATGTATATATTATTTTATTCAGAATGTGATGAAGAATACGATGCTATCAATTTTAAATCTGTTTGCGAAAAATGGATTTTAATGACAACTTTAATGAGCAAACTCATTAATTAATTTTAAAGTCTTCAAGCTGAAATGCAATACCAAAGTCCGGGCTTTGTCGAAGATTACTTGACCAAAATTTCAACCAATTCGGTTGAAAAAGGAGAGGGTGACAGTGCCGCCTCAACTTTTACGAAAAGCCGGCTGTACTGTCTTGGTGAAAAAATACAGTGCGTTCCGTTTCATTACGTGAGTTCTACAGATTGACTAAATGTAGTAATTTCGCCTTACGCGACTTGTTTAATTATTTTCTCTTGTTTGTCGTCCGGTCTTGTTTTCGAACTGCTGCGCATTACCTGAATAATGGTCGAAGGAAAATTAGTTTCAAGGCTGGTTATGTGCGACTGACGGTTTGAAATAAGAGAGAGAGAGAGAGAGAGAGAGAGAGAGAGAGAGAGAGAGAGAGAGAGAGAGAGAGCGAGAGAGAGAGAGAGAGAGAGAGAGAGCGAGCGAGAGAGAGAGAGAGAGAGAGAGAGAGAGAGATGGTGTGTATGTGTGTGTGCGTGTGTGTGTGTGTATGTGTGTGTGTCAGTGTGTGTGTGCGGGGAGGGGGGTATGTGTACGTGCGTGCGTGCGTGTGTGTGTGTGTGTGTGTGTGAGAGTATGTGTGCGTGTGTGTGTGTGTGTGTGTGTGTGTGTGTGTGTGTGTGTGTGTGTGTGTGCGTGTGTGTGTATGTGTGCGTGCGTGCGTGTGTGCGTGCGTGCGTGTCAGTGCGTGCATGCGGACATGTGTAAACCGTTTACAGCGTTCTTACGTATGTGGCTTGACGGTTCTCAATCAGGAGCAAATAACCTGCCAAGCGAGCAATGCATCCACAGTTAAAATCAGTGTTGCAAAGCTTCTTTTTTTAAAGTTTTGAAACTATCAAGCCGTTCCTCGCTGTTTACAGCGGGCCTCGGGTGGCTTGCCAGTAACTATCTTACGTTTATTTTGCACGTCGTTTGCAACACTGCCAGAGGTTCACGGAGCCACCAGGTGTTCGAAATTACTGGCTAGATTTGACCATCGCATCGATTTGTGTCCTGAGTGATAGCCAGACCTATTAATCATGCTGGTATGTTCTCGTCGTCTTTCCAAGAGTGTGTCTCTATGGTTGGTTGGTTGGTTGACTTTCTGAACGACTGGTTGCTTTGGCTCTGGTGGCTTTGTCTTAATTAACCAAGCCTAATCTCAGCCAATGTAATTTTATTTCGATCATATCGATGAGTCAATCCCATAACTAACCATGTTGGGAAGCGTGTGGTATACGTCAACGCTATGGTTTTGCTGAATGAAATGATCTGTGATGGCAAATTTGGATTTCGAAAAAATGCGTTTCTATTCGCGTCCAGGAGATGTTGTTCCTAATCAAGAAACGTAATGAGAAACGTGACCGACCAAACGCACCAAGATATCTCATCTTGGCGCTATCTTATAAATATAAATCGCTGACGTCATAAGCGAAACTAAATTCGAGAAAATGTCACAGTGCAAATAATATGATGTCATGTAAAACAAATATGTCACTACTTTTGCAAGACTCTCGATGAACTGAAACCCCCCAAAACAAAATCGAGAACGAACTTCGCCTCCCTGACTTCGTCGTGTCAACATTATACAACTACTCGTAAGGTCACCGCCAGGTTGTGCATGTATCGATACCGTATGTCATTAATGTGTATCCTAGGATCACCACTTTAAAGGCAGAGTAAGCCTCCCGTAAACCATCACAGATACGGTCAGGCTTTTACACACAGTACAAACACCCTTTCATTTAAACACTCACCAATTGAGAACATCCTAGGTGCCCTCCGTAAAGAGCGAACAATTTTCAAAGAATTTATTTTTGCGTGGTTTATCTTACCCCTGAGCCATCGTGAACCCGTGTGATCCAGTTTTCCCTTTTCACAATGCAGTCGTCATAGTTAGTCATTTGAATGCGACTCGACGTGAGCTTATCTACAATAGCACGTTTTTTATGCACGAAACAACGGCTGTGGTTCACAAGAACTCTAGCGATGGCTTTTGACTGTTGAGAGGAACGGCGATTTGCACTGATAAACCGGCCGTCGTCTGCTACGACCCTTGCGTGACCCTGCTTCCGGGCTTTTCTTTTTTTAAACTTTCACAACTTCGAATTGTTCTGATCTTGTCTTGATGAAAAACGAATTCTTTTATGATTAAAGAATGTTTGTGTAACAAGCTGTCAATTTATTATTTAGATTTTAAAAGTTAGGTCTAGCGCAAAAACGAGGCGCCGTTGTTGTTAACGGAACAAGTCTACGAAAATAAATTCTTGGAAAATGTCTCACGCTCGACAGAAAGCAGCCAGGATGTTCCCGTTCGGTGAGCGTTCAAATGGAAGTATGCTTGTACTGTATTTAGACGCTCGGGGAGCTCTGTGATGGTTTACGGGAGGCTTACTGTGCCTTTAAGCTTATAGCTTGGCGTTGATGATTATTATATAGAATATCCATACACTGTTGACCAAACAACTGTTTAAACCAAGATGTATTCATTGTGTTACAGGTAGACAAGTCCAACAAAGGAAGTGGCCACTGGTCGACTCGAGGACAAGATGTCGGTTAAAGGAATTCTCCATTGTGGCTGCAAAGGTTACCCAGCATGCTCTTCTCGCCTGTGTGACGTGGCAGGCAACAGCTAAAGCCAGCTGACAAAACGCAGCGTTCCATTCATCCTCGGCACTGAGACCTTCATCGCCGAGACTGTCGGTCCTAACTACCGCGCGAGTGACGTGAACGAGAAACAATTACAACTAACTTACAAAAACAAAAGCGCAGCTTCCGATTCGTAGTTGGTTCTGCATTTGTTCTGCTTCTGCGTTGTGCAAGGTTGAGGGTGTCGGTACTCTGTGTCGGTACTTTGTGTGACAAAAGCAGGCAACAACTAAAACTCCCTGACATAATATACAGGTGTGTCGTCAGCTCTCATATTTGCAACGCTGCGGTTTAGTCACCCTGTGCGGCTCTCAGTCGTGTGATATATCATATAAGCAGTCAACGACCAATCTGGACATTTTGTGATCTACATTGTGAACATTAGGCTGGCCATTTGTGTCAGATCAGGAGCACACACAACATACGAACAAAAAAGAAGAGCATCGAAAAAAACCACTTGTCAAGCCACTAAAATCAACAAGAAACTTCTTTGACGTAAAACAGTGTGTGTTTGTTTTTGTCATTTGTCTTTGTGTGTGTCCTACTTGATTCCTTTGGTTTCTATGTGCACCGACAAACAGCATCTTGTTAACCAAGAAGGATTGTCACAGAGTGAAAGAGTGACGTTGTAACGTCTCTTTCTGTGCATGTTATTGAACACGCTGTTTTTAATCTCAAAAACGGATCGGACAGTCGGGTCAAAATTTTAATACTTAGCAATAAATACAGGCACTCTCACAGTGTTAACAATTCTCTGACAAACTCAATGCAGGCAACGTGAAAGGAGGAACAGTTCAAGACAGAAAACAGAACTCGGAGTAGTGCGTGATCTGCATAAACAAGGAGCAAAGAAAGACACGAAGAAAGGAGGAATCGAATATCGACAACAATCACCCTTTCGACGAACGCAAGGACTTGCATTCATCGTTGACCTATATCCTACAAGGTGTGAACTCAAATCGAGGATTTCTGGACGCGTCCATATTTAAAGGGGGGAAAAGCACACCCAGAATATTCAAGGCCATATCCCCAACTGCGTCGGTGTGAAGTGGTATACAGGAGCAGCAAACCAGACAAAGATAGTAACAACGACAAGAGATTAAAAAAAAACGCACGTCCACACAACAAGGGACTGGACATATGATCTGACAGATTTTAGTTCACAATAACAGTCTCTGGAGGCACAGGGCAGGACAACAAAAAGCAGGCCAGTTTGAACTTGTGAAACTATCTAGATCTGTGTGTGCGCAGTTTGAAAACAGGCGCTTTGTGAAAGCGCTTTGTTGGAAAACGTGAAGCAAAATCAAGAAAATAAGACTCAGATATTGAAAGTGCGCACAGTACACGACAACGGCTGATCAACTGATAGCACATGAGGACATATCTGGACAACAACAGGCTTAACAAAAACCGCGCCTTTAAAGCATCATATACAGCAAGGTAATAATATCGAAATCGTAAACAGGACACATGGAACACTGATTCAAAACGCACACAAGAGAGCACTCACGAGACATAAATCATTCTCAGATACAGCGGTATCAAATTCACTTCATCGTTTTCATTATTGTTTGTAATCTGTGAAAAAGATGTCCCTCTCAAAAATGATTAGCGCGTTTTCGCCTGAATGAACACAGACGGTAAAACGGCATCAAGACCCCTCTCCCTTCTCCCGTGAATAAATAAGAACCTGAAGCGATCGTCGTTGAAATTAACGAGGCGGAACGCGGAAGTATAAATCGGGCAAGAAGCGGGAAAAAGAGCACTCACATATCGATCTTCACTCCAGCGTCTCTACCCTTCCCCGGGGCCTCTCCCTATCAGCGCGTGTGATGGACAGGAAAAAGATTACGCGCTGTTCAAACCCTCGCGGGGCCCTCGTGTAATCCAACTCTTTCCTTTATGATTTGTTAAAAGCCTTTGAACGCCTGACAACAGCACTGAAGGCAATATCTCTCCCCCCATCTTCAACAGCCATGGCTACACAGGGCAACATCACCGAGACTAATCCCACTAACTTTACCGGGATGGATACTGGCGACAGAACCACGAGGGTCTTGGCAACCACGACCGAGACTTATCTCGGTTCGGGAACGGGAACGAGTTTGTTGTCTAACCGAACCTGGTTCGCCGAGACGATAACATCATTGCCCTCAGGGGTCTCTTATCTCTCCGACACGGACAACGTCACCGCGTTCTTTCAACCCCCCACAGAGAACCAGAGCGTGTATTTCAGCGAGACAATCACGCCCAACAGCAGCGTGTATTGGTGCCTGAACGACACGGCTCTACCCCACGACGAAGACTTTTACGAGTTCTACGAAAATGCTCGTTTTGTCACGGGGCTCATCCTCTACCCTTGCATCTGCATTCCCGGTCTGATGGGCAACTTTCTTACCCTTCTGGTCCTCTCCGATCGCAACATGAGAACATCCACCAACGCCTTTCTGTCCGCGCTGGCAGTAGCGGACTCCATCAAGCTGATCAACGATCTGCTGTACTTCTGCACTATTTTGCTGCTGCGGATGGATGACGATGTGGGCAACAGGGCCTACGGGTACCTGTATCCCTACGCGCACTTTATTTTCAGCATGTCAGTGTGCGTGTCGTCGTGGTTGACGGTGTCCGTGGCGGTGGAGCGCTACATCATGGTGTGTCACCCGACCAAGGCGAGAGGCGTGTGCAACAGGGCCAGGGCGGTGGTGGTGTGCGTGGCGGTCTTCGTCGTCATGACGACATTGGCGCTGCCGTCAGCTCTCAGGTAATTACGTCATGGTGGTCGGGGGTTCTGTGTGTGTGTGTGTGTGTGTGTGTGTGTGTGTGCGTGCGTGCGTGTATGTGCGAGCATGCGTGCGTGCGTGCGTGCGTGCGTGCGTGTGTCTGTCTGTCTGTCTGCCTGTCTTTCTGTCTGTCTGTCAATAACAGAAATAAGAAAATAGGACAGAGACAAAGAAAGTAAGAAGAAAGACAAAGGTGAGCATGCTAAAGAAAAGCAAGAAAGAAAGCAGAGAGAACAAGTCGCGTAAGGCGAAAATACAATATTTAGTCAAGTAGCTGTCGAACTCACAGAATGAAACGCAATGCCATTTTACTCGTAGCATCGTCAGGCCACCGCTCATGGCAAAGGCAGTGAAATTGACAAGAAGAGCGGGGTAGTAGTTGCGCTAAGAAGGATAGCACGCTTTTCTGTACCTCTCTTTGTTTTAACTTTCTGAGCGTGTTTTTAATCCAAACATATCATATCTATATGTTTTTGGAATCAAGAACCGACAAGGAATAAGATGAAAGTGTTTTTAAATTGATTTGGACAATTTAATTTTGATAATAATTTTTATATATTTAATTTTCAGAGCTTGTTTTTAATCCGAATATAACATATGTATATGTTTTTGGAATCAGCAAATGATGGAGAATAAGATGAACGTAAATTTGGATCGTTTTATAAATTTTTATTTTTTTTTACAATTTTCAGATTTTTAATGACCAAAGTCATTAATTAATTTTTAAGCCACCAAGCTGAAATGCAATACCGAACCCCGGGCTTCGTCGAAGATTACTTGACCAAAATTTCAACCAATTTGGTTGAAAAATGAGGGCGTGACAGTGCCGCGTCAACTTTCACGAAAAGCCGGATATGACGTCATCAAAGACATTTATCAAAAAAATGAAAAAAACGTTCGGGGATTTCATATCCAGGAACTCTCATGTCAAATTTCATAAAGATCGGTCCAGTAGTTTAGTCTGAATCGCTCTACACACACACACACACACACACACAGACACACACACACACACACGCACATACACCACGACCCTCGTTTCGATTCCCCCTCGATGTTAAAATATTTAGTCAAAACTTGACTAAATATAAAAATGGATGGGCAGAAAAATAAGTAACAAAAATAAGGGACAGGCAAAAACCAGCATGTTGGATAGCACATTTTCAGAGTGAAATTGCGCTTAATTTGGATGGAAGGGTAAACACAAATTCGATGAGCGCTAAGGATTCGAAACAGTAGGTTCCAAAAACGTTAGTTTCGAAACAAACAGAAAAGGAAATACGTCGATTTGATTTTCGTAGCGCCCGCCGTAATCAATCAATTGCCTTTTTGTGGAAGTGGTTTTTTTTTTTTTTTACACTTTTATCCCATCTATTGCAGGTTGCTGTTTTCTTTCTTTCAATAAGGAAACCAATAGAAAACAAGCCATATAAAGAGGCGAAGCCTTCAAGGCTCCCGTAAGAAATCGACAAACAGTAACACAAACTCAATCACTCCGTCACACATACACGCACACAGTAAGCATAGACACAGTGCAAGAGTGGAAGACGCTAGATCTAGATCTGACTGACAGCAGAAGTACTATTCAGGGAAGGATGGAACAGGAACACTGAGACCAAGGTCACCATGAGAGCTCCGGGCATGAAGGGCCACAAGAGCAAGGACATTTTATAATTTTGGATGATTAATGAGATGAGGATGATTATAATGATGATGCTATGGATTTCCAATTTGGTTTGAGACTACGTGACAGGGCAGCACTCTACGCTTACTGTCATAATATATCCTGGTGTCAACCAGGCCCGAGAACTGCCGCACCTGCGGTGTTGGTCAGGTAAGCAGAACCTGAGCACCCTCAAAGTCGCATTCGTTAAGTGAATGACACTCGGCTGTGTGATTCCAGCCTTCCCATAGGAACCATAGCACTTCCACTCTGGGTAGGAGCCGACCGTAGCCCGAAAAAACC
>NC_090258.1:23756839-23771839 GCF_037325665.1 Littorina saxatilis
TTCCCGTTACTACGTTACTGCACGTTACTATTTTTAGAAGGTCTCCAGTGTTTTGCGCGTTTATCTACTTTCCTTCGTGCGCCGGCGAAGCCGGCGTACACCCGGCAAAGCCGGTCCCAGGCGCAGCCTGGTATTCGGCTCTACTTCTTCCCGGCGAAGCCGGTACCCGGCGAAGCGGGTAATCATCTAGTATATATATATATATATATATATGAGTTGTTCTTCAGTACTGGTGACAGAAAGGGGGAAAAGTGGTCAAAATTCAAATCTCTAGTTTTGTTTTTGAAATATTGCTTTTCATAAAGCAGAAATACTGTAGTATCTGTTGTACATAAGAAAAAATCACTGGTTCACATGGTTCCTACATAATCTAACTTTTAAAGCTGGTTCTTGTGTGTCTGTGTGTATGTTTGTATGATGACGATAGGACCCGAAACGGCTGCACGGACTGAGACAGGAATTGCAGAGAATGTTCTTTGCCACTCGAGTCGTGTCATAAGGTACTTTTGGAATAGCAAATTTGAAAGGATTCTTCAAAAAACGGCGGAAAACATTATATACCCTGTGAGCTATCGAGGATCCTCCCCGTCTGGGCTGTCGAGTCTTGTTAAAAGACGTTTTCAAATGCGGTTAACGGGGAGATACACTCGAAGCACATTTAGCGAAGTTATGTTGCCAAATCATCAAAGATCAACATTTCACTACACGGATCGATGCACACAGTCGAAATAGATGTGACTTTCACACGACCGAAGACTACTTACTAGCAGACTAGCAGACGACAAGATCTAAATATTTAGATCAGTGTAAGAGCAATCCGTTGAAGAACAGTTACTCAGCTCCGCTTATTCGTCTTCAGTTAAGCTTATTTCCCCTGCCATAAGTTTCCTTGCAGATCTGCAGTCGCGTAGTGAAATGAACTAGTGTCATCGGAAGATTCTTCTCAGTCAATGATCAAAGCACAGTAAGTTCTATGCTGACAAAAGTCACTTTCGGACAACACGACGATTGACTTAATTTATGAGCCCAAAGGTAACAATATCGACAAGAATGTACGCATTTGACATTAAATGAAACATTCATAGACAGTTTCCAACTCACCAGATCTGCCAAAGAGCCGTCATTCGTGAAAAAAACGATGATTTTAATCAGACAGGTATCGGAAACAAGCCTTGGTCACCTGCGTTATTCCTTCCAAGGCGACGTGACGGCGCCACATTTGTTTGTTTATGGCTGTTTATCGCGAAACAACACAGTTGAAATTTGTGTGTAAAATACCACAAATTTGTGGTGAATCAGTTCGTCATCTGCGTTTCGATTGTAATTAAGTCACATTGGAGTTACTTTGAATCGAAGGCGAGGGTAACCTGCGTTATTTGTGGGACATCGTGAACAAATTTGATTGCAATATTTTATACAGAAAGTAAATTTCAATGATTCTGGCTCAGACTTGTAGATCTGTTATGCAGTGTGTTGGTAGTGTATCTGCTTTTCTGCTATGAAGCTCATTTGGAGTGATACGCTGATCGAAGTGGGGTACCCTATGTGGGACATCAGCCGTATGCAGATTACGCCTCAGAACACTCTCGCATTTCACAAAGACAACAATAATTTGCAACATTTCAAGAACTGCATCAGTTTTATTAGATACTATTTCAACAACAACAGCACAAACACGACTATTATCAACAACACAGAACGGGAGGTAAGTCTTCAAAGACGCACCAAGTGTGCGTTCCCGTTTTTGGACGCCATTTTTGCTGTCATTTTCACAGTAAATCTTAATATTTCCATATCTATGGAATGATTTTGGTATTTTCTTTGATTGTGCCGATTCTCCTATCTCTCTGGCATGTACTGGGTGCTTTGTGACCAGTTTCTCCCCTAGACTGTATTGAAAAATGCGTCAGTGTGAGCTGACCCCCACTTGTGACCAGTAGCAAAGAACAACTCATATATATATATATATAAAAGCCGGTAAATGCCAAGAACAGTGTGCCACATTTGAATATTCCTCATTGTGGTCAGGCTCCTTGAATACAGTGTACGGTATGAAACCATTTTAAAATTTACAATTGTCGCTTTTCGCGACGAGTTGCCTCGGTTTCAACGCACTGCCCCGTTTCTCAACGTCTGGTAAGTTTGATACTTTGCGACAGCTTCGTTGTCTTTGGGATATTGTTCTTGAATTCAGCCTAAAAGCCTAAAGGTGATGTACATGATGATGTACACGGGAATAACAGTATGTTTAATCGAAGAAGGCCTCACGATAGCGGTGGAGCAATGTGTATTTAACCTCAACATGCACACTGCAACTTATGTTAATGATGATGTTGACGCATGCGTAATACCTCACTTGTTTTCGCGCGCTTACCCGCTCGGACCTTACTTTTTTTTATCGCGGAATGTAAATCTGTGTTCATCCTACCTTTCCTTTGTGTTTCATCTTGAGAAAACAGTGCAAACGTGCAATGTGCTTTTTATTATTTATTTTTTTTACACAGTGGTATATTTTTTGGTTCTTTTGGACAAAAGGTAAGAGTTTTTTTCTTCGAATCGTACCTAGTACCTTTGTCTCCCCCCCCCCCTCCCCATGTTGGGGTCACAACCCGCCATTATGGCTGATGAGGACGTACCTAGGACAAACTCTGAATCAACCATTGAGACTGGTTCCAATTTTGTTTTGTTTTACATTCGGCTTCCGCGTGTTAGACAAGTCAAGTCAAGTCAAGTCAAGTATTTTATTGTTTTGGGCCCAGAGGGCTTTGAAACAAAGATATAACTTAAACAAAAAAAGGTAACAAATCAGACAGTTAATATATGTATACAAATTGAGCGGACAAATGCAACAATACTATACAACCAAAATGCATTGGCAATATACACTTCCATACATACAAACAAAAAGAAAAAAATATAGGTTTAACAAAATCAGGTAAGAAATCAGACAGATAGTATGTATACATTAAGCGGACAACGATAATATACAGCCGAAATAAATTGGCAATACCATTATGCCATGCATCTTTTGTAAAAACACAAAACAAAACAAAAGCATGTATTACATACATATACATACCAATAAAGAAACTAGATGTAACGCTAACATACTAAAATCATAACATGGGCTACAAATCTTGCTAACTTCATTAGTTTTATCTTAGATTTACTATTCATTAACTGTTCATATTTTAAACAATTTGGGTGAGATCGGTAGTAAGGACTAATTAATTTTCTTCTTTCAGACACTATACTTTCGTCGGTACAAATGAGCAAATAGTGAAACTCATCACCTAATTCATTTTTATCGCACATATCACACAATCTTTCATTTCTAGGAGCATTAAAAAATCTGTGCTGATGTATTGGCAACTTATGATTGCTTGTTCTAAATTTTGCTAATTTAACTTGAAATTTCCTAGGCAACCAAAGCAAATACCTTTCCAGACAAAAATCCTTTTTATATATTCTGTAATTAAAACACAAGCTGTTGGCATTCACGTCAGTGTTCCATTCCTGCAGGAATTGATCTCTTAGCCTTTGTTTTACAACGTTTTTACAACCTGAGACAGCAAGACTCTGAGTTGTCCATAAATATGATAGACCCAACTTATTTAACATAGTATTGACATGCGACAACCTGGGCAATTTAACGTTTTGTACACGGTACAACCTCAAATGTAGTTTTAACATTAAACAAGACATGTTATTCGCACCATCGTTCATTTCTTTCATCAGTTTATACCAATTAACCAGTAACTGACATTATACCTCAATTATAATTGGGTAACGACCAAGCTCTCCGTAAACCATACAAGTGGGTGTAGTTTTATATACATCAAGAAGCATTTTTAAAAATCGCAATTGAATCCTTGACAATATGTCTAATGAATCATATCCCCACACCTCACAACCATACAGCAAAATTGGATGTACACACTTCTCAAAAAGATCCAATTGCACATCAATTGGTAAATTTAGTTTTCTACATTTTCGAATTAACGAGAACATTGCACGGTTACCAATCAAACATTGACGTTTCATGGCATTATGAAATGTGTTATTATAATTAAATAGTACACCTAAGTACACATAGTCCCAAACTACTTGGACAGGTACTCCATTCAAGACAAAATTTAGGATATTCCGTATTTTCCCCCCGAAAAAACAACTATTTTTGTCTTTTCAATATTTATGCTTAGTCCCCAGTTTTTACAATAACGATCTAGTCCATCCAGGGCTTTTTGCATTTCTCCAGGTGTTTCGGCGAGTACGTATAGCAGTATCATCAGCATATATTAACAGGAACAAATACATATAGTCATTAATGCGTTCAACATCTATTTCTTGGGCTCTTTTCAGGGGCAACTCTACGCTGACATCATATTCAACCAAAAACTGCTTCAGGTCGTTGAAAAATAGTGAGAAAAGAATCGGTGATAAATTTTCGCCCTGAAGAAGCCCGATGTTTGAGGTGAACGCCTCGGAGAATACACTATTCACCTTCACGCACAATTTTGCCCTATCATACATGTCATTAATTACATTCAATACCTTACCAATAATATTCCGTTGCATCAGCTTCTGCCACAGGAGACTGCGTTGCACAGAATCAAAAGCCTTACGCAGATCAATGAAAGCACAATATAACTTTTTTCTTTTGTTGTAAAAATATATCGATGGAAGAGCATGTACGACTAGGACCGGTGTAACACGAGAAAATTACTCCCACGAGATTTTTACTCCGGAGTAAACATTTCGTACGAAAAAGTTACTCCCTTTACGAAAAAAGCACTCCCCCATTGCACGAGAAAATTACTCCCCAAGACAGGTGAGTTCCGAGTAAAAATTGCGTACAAAAATGTTACTCCCCTGACGAATAAATAACGAATAAATTACTTCACCCCAACACGAGCAATTTAAACTTCCAATGCCAGGTGTACGAAATGTTTACTCCCTTGTCCCCTTGTTAGTCTTGGTGGTGGGAGGGGTGGAAGGAGGGTAGCGCGACATTCGTTTGCGCGAGATCACTTATTGGCATTATCCCTTCGCCCGCATCCCATTTTTGCGTACGAGATTATTACTGGAAGTAAAAAAAATGGGGGGTAAAAATTTCGTGGAGGGAGTATTTTTTTCGTGCCTTGGGGAGTTCTTTTCTCGTACGAAAAGTGTACTCGGAGTAAGAATTTCGTACGAAATATTTACTCCGGAGTAAATTTTTCGTGGAGTAAAAATTTCGTGTTACACCGGAACTACGTCTGCAGCGCTGCGCACTCACAGGACAGTGTTCCGGCAAGTTGTCTCCGCTGTCAAGCCGGGAATCCCCGGTGGATCATCTGCCCTGTGTGCATGATAGCGTTTTCTCGTTAATTACATGCTGTCGTTGTTCTTTTCTTTCTGTATGGGGTTGGCGCAAGGGGGTCACAGATGTATGATTGTAAGCTTGGCGTTTAACATCGCTATTTGCAATTTCCTAGGCTAACAATTCAAAAATCGTGAAACAAGGCAACACTTAGGTATTCATTCGCCCGCTTATTATTTATCACCGCACAAAAAAACATAGTATATATGATGCACACGTACATCTCTCAAGCTATACATGCGCACTCGAGCGTGTGTGTGGGGGGGGGGGGGGGGGGGGGGGAGGGGGGTGCTTGGAGGTATTTTCTCTGTTTTTCTTTATTTTTTTTCTGTCGTTATTTCTTTCGTTATGCATTTCTGTGTAGCAGATTATTCTTAAATGTCAGAAGTTGTATACAGTTAGGCAATAACGAACATATGTTTGGTTTAAATGTGTTATTGAGGATAGTTGGCGACATTTCTTCTCACAAACAAACATTTTAACGCCAATAACTTTGTTCTCTATGGGATCTGAGCCTAAATAATATAACGTCGGATATGTCGCGCAACTTGAGTTCTCTGACTCATAAGACTTCTGTGTTTGTCCCATTTTGACTGCACAACAAATATCAAGTATATCAGAGGTTACAACTTCCCCAACACTATGAAGACACACAACGGTCAAATATCCAAGTGACAACAAAAAACTACAAACCCGGGAATCCCCCCCCCCAAAAAAAAAAAAAAAAAAAAAACTTCGTAAAGTATCAGGGGGAAAAGAAAGAACAAGTCGCGCAAGGCGAAATTACTACATTTAGTCAAGCTGTCGAACTCACGGAATGAAACTGAACGCACTGTATATTTTTAACCAAGACAGTACAGCTTCGTCAATCCCCGCGAGAAGGACATCGCTCGCCTTCCTCGTGCAAAACGCAGTGACATTAACACGCCAGAATAGCGCGGTAGCGTATTGTGCTAAGCGGGAAAGCGCGCTTTTCTGTATTCTTGTTAACTTTCGGAGCTTGTTTTGAATACAACCTATCATATCTATATGTTTTTGGAATCAGGAAATGATAAAGAATAAGATAAATTCATTTTTGGATCGATTTCTTACATTTTAATCGTGAGACTAATTAATCTATTTTCGTTAATTGTGATCACATTTTAAGAGTAAACATGACATATGTATATATTATTTTATTCAGAATGTGATGAAGAATACGATGCTATCAATTTTAAATCTGTTTGCGAAAAATGGATTTTAATGACAACTTTAATGAGCAAACTCATTAATTAATTTTAAAGCCTTCAAGCTGAAATGCAATACCAAAGTCCGGGCTTTGTCGAAGATTACTTGACCAAAATTTCAACCAATTCGGTTGAAAAAGGAGAGGGTGACAGTGCCGCCTCAACTTTTACGAAAAGCCGGCTGTACTGTCTTGGTGAAAAAATACAGTGCGTTCCGTTTCATTCCGTGAGTTCGACAGCGTGACTAAATGTAGTAATTTCGCCTTACGCGACTTGTTTAATTATTTTCTCTTGCAAACAATTGTTTGTTGTTTGTCGTCCGGTCTTGTTTTCGAACTGTTGCGCATTACCTGAATAATGGTCGAAGGAAAATTAGTTTCAAGGCTGGCTATGTGCGACTGACGGTTTGAAATAAGAGAGAGAGAGAGAGAGAGAGAGAGAGAGAGAGAGAGAGAGAGAGAGAGAGAGAGAGAGAGAGAGAGAGCGAGCGAGAGAGAGAGAGAGAGAGATGGTGTGTATGTGTGTGTGCGTGTGTGTGTGTGTGTATGTGTGTGTGTCAGTGTGTGTGTGCGGGGAGGGGGGTATGTGTACGTGCGTGTGTGTGTGTGTGTGTGTGTGTGTGTGTGTGTGTGTGTGTGTGTGTGTGTGAGAGTATGTGTGCGTGTGTGTGTGTGTGTGTGTGTGTGTGTGTGTGTGTGCGTGTGTGTGTATGTGTGCGTGCGTGCGTGTGTGCGTGCGTGCGTGTCAGTGCGTGCATGCGGACATGTGTAAACCGTTTACAGCGTTCTTACGTATGTGGCTTGACGGTTCTCAATCAGGAGCAAATAACCTGCCAAGCGAGCAATGCATCCACAGTTAAAATCAGTGTTGCAAAGCTTCTTTTTTTAAAGTCTTGAAACTATCAAGCCGTTCCTCGCTGTTTACAGCGGGCCTCGGGTGGCTTGGCAGTAACTATCTTACGTTTATTTTGCTCGTCGTTTGCAACACTGCCAGAGGTTCACGGAGCCACCAGGTGTTCGAAATTACTGGCTAGATTTGACCATCGCATCGATTTGTGTCCTGAGTGATAGCCAGACCTATTAATCATGCTGGTATGTTCTCGTCGTCTTTCCAAGAGTGTGTCTCTATGGTTGGTTGGTTGGTTGACTTTCTGAACGACTGGTTGCTTTGGCTCTGGTGGCTTTGTCTTAATTAACCAAGCCTAATCTCAGCCAATGTAATTTTATTTCGATCATATCGATGAGTCAATCCCATAACTAACCATGTTGGGAAGCGTGTGGTATACGTCAACGCTATGGTTTTGCTGAATGAAATGGTCTGTGATGGCAAATTTGGATTTTGAAAAAATGCGTTTCTATTCGCGTCCAGATGTTGTTCCTAATCAAGAAACGTAATGAGAAACGTGACCGACCAAACGCACCAAGATATCTCATCTTGGCGCTATCTTATAAATATAAATCGCTGACGTCATAAGCGAAACTAAATTCGAGAAAATGTCACAGTGCAAATAATATGATGTCATGTAAAACAAATATGTCACTACTTTTGCAAGACTCTCGATGAACTGAAACCCCCCAAAACAAAATCGAGAACGAACTTCGCCTCCCTGACTTCGTCGTGTCAACATTATACAACTACTCGTAAGGTCACCGCCAGGTTGTGCATGTATCGATACCGTATGTCATTAATGTGTATCCTAGGATCACCACTTTAAGCTTATAGCTTGTGGTTGATGCTTATTATATAGAATATCCATACACTGTTGACCAAACAACTGTTTAAACCAAGATGTATTCATTGTGTTACAGGTAGACAAGTCCAACAAAGGAAGTGGCCACTGGTCGACTCGAGGACAAGATGTCGGTTAAAGGAATTCTCCATTGTGGCTGCAAAGGTTACCCAGCATGCTCTTCTCGCCTGTGTGACGTGGCAGGCAACAGCTAAAGCCAGTTGACAAAACGCAGCGTTCCATTCATCCTCGGCACTGAGACCTTCATCGCCGAGACTGTCGGTCCTAACTACCGCGCGAGTGACGTGAACGAGAAACAATTACGACTAACTTACAAAAACAAAAGCGCAGCTTCCGATTCGTAGTTGGTTCTGCATTTGTTCTGCTTCTGCGTTGTGCAACGTTGAGGGTGTCGGTACTTTGTGTGACAAAAGCAGGCAACAACTAAAACTAGCTGACATATACAGGTGTGTCGTCAGCTCTCATATTTGCAACGCTGCGGTTTAGTCACCCTGTGCGGCTCTCAGTCGTGTGATATAAGCAGTCAACGACCAATCTGGACATTTTGTGATCTACATTGTGAACATTAGGCTGGCCAGTTGTGTCAGATCAGGAGCACACACAACATACGAACAAAAAAGAAGAGCATCGAAAAAAAACACTTGTCAAACCACTAAAATCAACAAGAAACTTCTTTGACGTAAAACAGTGTGTGTGTTTGTTTTTGTCATTTGTTCTCTTTGTGTGTGTCCTACTTGATTCCTTTGGTTTCTATGTGCACCGACAAACAGCATCTTGTTAACGAAGAAGGATTGTCACAGAGTGAAAGAGTGACGTTGTAACGTCTCTTTCTGTGCATGTTATTGAACACGCTGTTTTTAATCTCAAAAACGGGTCGGACAGTCGGGTCAAAATTTAAATACTTAGCAATAAAGACAGGCACTCTCACAGTGTTAACAATTCTCTGACAAACTCAATGCAGGCAACGTGAAAGGAGGAACAGTTCAAGACAGAAAACAGAACTCGGAGTAGTGCGTGATCTGCATAAACAAGGAGCAAAGAAAGACACGAAGAAAGGAGAAATCGAATATCGACAACAATCACCCTTTCGACGAACGCAAGGACTTGCATTCATCGTTGACCTATATCCTACAAGGTGTGAACTCAAATCGAGGATTTCTAGACGCGTCCATATTTAAAGGGGGAAAAAGCACACCCAGAATATTCAAGGCCATATCCCCAACTGCGTCGGTGTGAAGTGGTATACAGGAGCAGCAAACCAGACAAAGATAGTAACAACGACAAGAGATAAAAAAAAAACGCACGTCCACACACAAGGGACTGGACATATTATCTGACAGATTTTAGTTCACAATAACAGTCTCTGGAGGCACAGGGCGGCAGGACTACAAAAAGCATGCCAGTTTGAACGTGTGAAATTATTTGTGTGTGCGCAGTTTGAAAACAGGCGCTTTGTGAAAGCGCTTTGTTGGAAAACGTGAAGCAAAATCAAGAAAATAAGACTCAGATATTGAAAGTGCGCACAGTACACGACAACGGCTGATCAACTGATAGCACATGAGGACATGACTAGACAACAACAGGCTTAACAAAAACCGCGCCTTTTAAAGCATCATATACAGCAAGGTAATACTATCGAAATCGTAAACAGGACACATGGAACACTGATTCAAAACGCACACAAGAGAGCACTCACGAGACATAAATCATTCTCAGATACAGCGGTATCAAATTCACTTCATCGTTTTCATTGTTGTTTGTAATCTGTGAAAAAGATGTCCCACTCAAAAATGATTAGCGCGTTTTCGCTTGAATGAACACAGACGGTAAAACAGCATCAAGACCCCTCTCCCTTCTCCCGTGAATAAATAAGAACCTGAAGCGATCGTCGTTGAAACTAACGAGGCGGAACGCGGAAGTATAAATCGGGCAAGAAGCGGGAAAAAGAGCACTCACATATCGATCTTCACTCCAGCGTCTCTACCCTTCCCCGGGGCCTCTCCCTATCAGCGCGTGTGATGGACATGAGAAAGATTACGCGCTGTTCAAACCCTCGCGGGGCCCTCGTGTAATCCAACTCTTTCCTTTATGATTTGTTAAAAGCCTTTGAACGCCTGACAACAGCACTGAAGGCAATATCTCTCCCCCCATCTTCAACAGCCATGGCTACACAGGGCAACATCACCGAGACTAATCCCACTAACTTTACCGGGATGGATACTGGCGACAGAACCACGAGGGTCTTGGCAACCACGACCGAGACTTATCTCGGTTCGGGAACGGGAACGAGTTTGTTGTCTAACCGAACCTGGTTCGCCGAGACGATAACATCATTGCCCTCAGGGGTCTCTTATCTCTCCGACACGGACAACGTCACCGCGTTCTTTCAACCCCGCACAGAGAACCAGAGCGTGTATTTCAGCGAGACAATCACGCCCAACAGTAGCGTGTATTGGTGCCTGAACGACACGGCTCTACCCCACGACGAAGACTTTTACGAGTTCTACGAAAATGCTCGTTTTGTCACGGGGCTCATCCTCTACCCTTGCATCTGCATCCCCGGTCTGATGGGCAACTTTCTTACCCTTCTGGTCCTCTCCGATCGCAACATGAGAACATCCACCAACGCCTTTCTGTCCGCGCTGGCAGTAGCGGACTCCATCAAGCTGATCAACGATCTGCTGTACTTCTGCACTATTTTGCTGCTGCGGATGGATGACGATGTGGGCAACAGGGCCTACGGGTACCTGTATCCCTACGCGCACTTTATTTTCAGCATGTCAGTGTGCGTGTCGTCGTGGTTGACGGTGTCCGTGGCGGTGGAGCGCTACATCATGGTGTGTCACCCGACCAAGGCGAGAGGCGTGTGCAACAGGGCCAGGGCGGTGGTGGTGTGCGTGGCGGTCTTCGTCGTCATGACGACACTGGCGCTGCCGTCAGCTCTCAGGTAATTACGTCATGGTGGTCGGGGGTTCTGTGTGTGTGTGAGTGTGTGTGTGTGTGTGTGTTTGTGTGTGAGTGTGTGCGTGCGTGTGTGTGCGTGTGTGCGTGCGTGCGAGCATGCGTGCGTGCGTGTGTCTGTATGCCTGTCTGTCTGTCTGTCTGTCGCTCTGTCTCTCTGTTTATAATCTACTCTAACGATGCATGTGCCTTACAGGCAGCAGCTGCTGTTTTCATGTGAGAAAAAACAACAATTGACTGCTATCCAGATAAAGCGCCGTTTGGAGCGCAGATCGTTACTTTCCTTATGCATGTTTCTCTCTCACTGATTTCTATTCACTCTCTAGCTCTGTAAAATGTATTCCCCCACAATAACCTAGCTTTATGATCCCGCACAATACTAAAAAAGCACATCGAGAAACGTGTAATTAAACGCATCATGAATATTCAATTCATGTCTGAAGCAAAGAAAGACAAATTAGGAACGACAATAACAGAAATAAGAAAATAGGACAGAGACAAAGAAAGTAAGAAGAAAGACAAAGGTGGGCATGCTAAACGAAAGCAAGAAAGAAAGCAGATAGAACAAGAAATTCTTCCGATAGGAAAAACACCCCCGTCAAAGGGAAATAACCTTCTCAGTTGGTGGCAGTGAGAATGGTTATTTCCCTTTGACCAACGGGGGTGTGCCTCTATAAGTCCTTGTATAATTTTAATCCACCAATAACTCCCTAACCGTGTGTTTGACTGGTCCCAATTTTTGTAAGGACCGTCTCAGGAATGTATAGAACCTGTTTACCAAGTTTGGTGACGATCGGTCCGTTCATTCTTGAGATCTACTTGCGAACACAAACACCCAAACAAACACCCAAACAAATACCCAAACAAATACCCAAACAAACACATCGAGCGAAACCTATACACACCCCTATACCGGGGGTGTAAAAATGGATGGGCAGAAAAATAAGTAACACAAATAAGGGACAGGCAAAAACCAGCATGTTGGATAGCAGATTTTCAGAGTGAAATTGCGCTTAATTTGGATGGAAGGGTAAACACAAATTCGATGAGCGCTAAGGATTCGAAACAGTAGGTTCCAAAAACGTTAGTTTGAAAACAAACAGAAAAGAAAATACGTCGATTTGATTTTCGCAGCGCCCGCCGTAATCAATCAATTGCCTTTTTGTGGAAGTGTTTTTTGTTTTTTTTTACACTTTTATCCCATCTATTGCAGGTTGCTGTTTTCTTTCTTTCAATAAGGAAACCAATAGAAAAAAAGGCTAAGAGTACAGCACAACAACAACAAAAAACAATTACATTTTCGTTCAATCATTCACCTCTTTCTCTCTCCTTCTCTTTCTCTCTCTCCTTCTCTCTCTCTCTCTCTCTCTCTCTCTCTCTCTCTCTCTCTCTCTCTCTCTCTCTCTCTCTCTCTCTCTCTCTCTCTCTCTCTCTCTCTCTCTCTCTCTCTCTCAACACTGAAAACCAGTCATCACCGAGACTACATGTAGTAAAGCTTGGCTAGCCCAAACGCGAAGACCGAGATGGATTGCACTTGTCTCTACGAAGCATGCGAACGTAGTACTTAATTTGCATCCGCCCCAATACAACCATTTTGAAATATGTTAGTGATTATTCGATTTTTGATGACAACTTTACTGAGCAAACTAATTATTTTATTTTAGGATTCTAAGCTGAAATACAATCGCGGAGATCGGACTGAGTCAGACATTGCTTGACCAAATTGCTTGACAAATGTGGTCGTCAGAGTGCTGCTTCAACTTTCACTTAAGCTGGATATGACGTCATCGAAGACATTGATCGACAAATTTAGAAAAAGTCTAGGGGTATCACCAGGAAGAACGTGTGTGTAAAGTTTCATGAAGAAGCCAGTAGTCGCTCTACACACACACACACACACACACACACACACACACACACACACACACACACACACACACACACACACACACACACACACACACACACACACACACGCACGCCTACATCACTACCTTCGTCTCGACTCCTGGTCTATCTGTTGTAAAAACCAATAACAAAACAACGAGCAACACCAAAATATAACAATCCCACAACATGAAACTGGAAAACTTGCATTAGATTATAAGATTAGCAACATGTGTGCGTGCTTGTGTCTCATTTTTCTGTCGTTCAATCATTTTTCGCGTTGAGCTTTTGTCGTGTCGAGCATTTACCACGACGAGCTTAATATGTCGCGTCGGGCTTTTGTCGTTCGAGCTTATGTCAGACACTGTTGAATTAAAGCATATTTCACACAAAGCAGTCATAATTAAGACCTTCAGTATGGCGCCAAAATAATGGTGCCAAAAAGGTAAATCAAATATCATCACAAAAATACAGTGACCTTTGTCAACAGAATGCCGCAGCTATTTGACATATAACTTACCAAATACCACCAGACAGATAAAGCAGAAATGTGAGCTACAAAGAAGAAGCTGGGCGTAATAACTACGCGGTGTTTCGAATTAATAATACATTATCTTGTCTATATTGTTTTTGTTGTATTTGGCAGCATACCGAGGCGACACGTCTAAATCGTCAAAATCTTTCGAGATGTCAATTCTCAAATGAGATCGTTGAGAGTATAAGTAATAAGGATATATTAATTATGTGCAATGTTTTCTAATGCCTGGTGCTCGTATATTGTTGCGATTTCCAATATTGTAAGAGTTTGCGGTAGAGTTGGGATGCAGGTGTTCCATTCCGTTCCATTACAGTTCATATTCTAGCTGCAATGAAGCATCAACGCATCAAAGCTTTTTTGTTATCATTGTAGTAATGCAATGACATCAGCCTAGAGTTCGGTGTACTACAATGTGTCGGCTTTTAGTACAGTCGTCAGGTATTACGTGGTTAACAGGTGGTGTAATAAAGAACTGTCACAAAACAAGTATGACTGTGTATGTGGTTATTGCTGATCAGATAAACAAACCTGGGTCGCTATCACAAATTGATGATTCAAGCATGCCTCTAGCTTAAAATTGTACCACAAGGTATGGCTCAAATATACCAAACACAAAACAAAAGGTAGAATGCGGTGACGAAGGAGCGGTTACGAAAATGTAAAATAAACTTAACGATACATAGGAAACAAAAACAACTACTTTACTCGAGGATATGTTTTTGTAGGGAAAGTGTTATATATATATATATAGACAAGGAATGTCGTAGAAATCTTAAAGTCAACTTCATGTGGCTCAAGTCGTTCAGATCACATGCTTTGGGCGGGCACAATTGTACTAGATACAGGAAACAGCATAAACAAAAAACATGTCAGTAGCCGATTTCTGTCGCAAATAGCCAACCCTTGTATACCCTCCGGCGAACGCACGAGAGCAAGAAAGTGCAAGCTTGCAACTGCACTGTCATTTCCTTTGACAGCCGCTTTCAGCGTCTGCGTGATCAGCAACTTCTGACAAGCTTATGTCCTGACCCTTCCCTTAGGCGACCAATTCCCTGAGATAACAGACAGAGAGGGAGAGAGGGAGAGAGAGAGAGAGAGAGAGAGAGAGAGAGAGAGAGAGAGAGAGAGAGAGAGAGAGAGAGACAGACAGACAGAGACAGAGAGACAGAGACAGAGAGACAGACAGAGACAGAGAGACAGAGAGACAGACAGAGACAGAGAGACAGAAAGAGAGAGAGAGAGAGAGAGGCAGAGACACAGAGAGAGAGAGAGAGAG